>NC_091481.1:42373031-42674031 GCF_036971445.1 Narcine bancroftii
ATGGGAAAATGATTTAGCATTTGTTTTTCCTGAAGATTATTGGGCAGATACGTGTCATGATAGTTACTAAATTGACGAATGTGTGGGATGGAATGGTTAATTATAACTTTCTACATCAGTTGTATTTAACCCCAGAGAAATTGAAAAAATATGGTTTTAGTCATTCGGACTCTTGTTTTAGATGTGGTGTATGTTCTGGTACTTTTTTTACATGCTGTTTGGTCTTGTGTTCATGTACAACCATTTTGGCAAGAAATTAGATTAATTTTGGAAATATTATATGACATTAAGTTACCGTTAATTAGATCCATCTATTTTTTAATGGGTTATATGATTCCTTTAAAGGAATTAGGGTTGGATAAATTTCAAATTGCATTTGTATATTTAGCATTGTCTGTAGCTCGAAAATGTGTAGCAAGTACATGGAAAGATAACATAGTTAATGCGATGGCAAAATAAATTGAAAGCTTGTATTGTTATGGAAAAAATTACATATGATCTGCATGACAATTATTCTTTTTTGTTAATAAGTGGTTACCATATTTGGAATATATGCATTTAAATGTACTTTGATTTATTATATAGTTTCTGTTTATATATTTTTGGCTCTCCTTAAGAGAGCTAGCTAATGGGGTGGGGATTTTTTTTATTATTTTTTCATATATATACATATAAAATTGTCTTTATGGAATGTATTCTGTATTATTACTAATGATCTTTCAAATAAATAGTTATTAAAAAAACATCTGTCCTGGCCCCCTCCGCGCTCACACACAAGGACAGGATTCCCTTTGTCCTCACCTACCACCCCACCAGCCTCTGCATCCAACACATCCTTCTCCACCATTTCCCCCACCTGCAACATGATCCCACCACTAGACACAAATTCCCCCTCTCCGCCTTCCACAGAAACTGTTCCCTCCATGTCTCCCTTGTCCTCCCCAACAATCGTCCCCTTGGGACCTACCCCTGTGACCACAGGAGATGCTCCCTCCTCCCTCACCACCATTCGGGGCCCCAAACAGTCCTTCCAAGTGAAGCAACATTTCACTTGTGAATTTGCAGGAGCCATCTCCTGCATCCAGTGTTCCCGCTGTGGTCTCCACTGCATTGGAGAGATTAGGCACAGACTGGGAAATCACTTTGTTGAGCACCTCAGCTCTGTTTCCTTCAATAGCACGGATCTCCCAGTGGCCACCCATTTCAATTCTCCATCCCATTCCCTTGCTGGCATACCTGCCCATGGTCTCAAGCACTGTCAGACTGAGACCAGGGAACAAAGATTTCTTTGACTTTTCCCTGTAACTCAGATCCTTAGGTCATGGTAATATCCTAGTAAATCTTCTCTGCATTCTTATTGATACCCTTCCTGTAGTTGGCCAAATCTGCACACAATATGTTGTCCTACTTTACACTGGGCACCTCAGCTCTGTCCCCTGCAATAGCACGGTTCTCCCAGTGGCCACCCATTTCAATTCTCCATCCCATTCCCTTGCTGGTATGCCTGCCCATGGTCTCAAGCACTGTCAGACTAAGACCATCTGTAAATTGAAGGGACAATTACCGATCTTTATACTGACCTTTCTGGCTTTCGTTAACCCCCCACTTCTTCCCCTGTTGCCTTTCCCCATCCATTCCATCTCTGTCACAAGGACATGATAAATTCTCACCTAATCCTTTATCACATCCAATTAACACCTTTTGTTGGTCTGGATTCCTCCCCTTTTGTCTGAATTCTGAGAGTTCTTGCTTCTGGCTTATTCTGCTTATTCCAGGCCTGAAACATCAGCAATATATCTCTGTCTCCTATAGACCTTGAAAGACCAGCTGAGTTCCTCCAGCATTTTGGTGTGTTTACTACAATCACTGCATCTGCAGACTTTCATGTTTCACTCAAATTTTACCCAGTTGGCCTAATCTTCCTATGCCTGAGCCTTCCTACCATGTGGGACCTTATATACACTTTACTAAAATCCATATCAATAACATCAATTGCTTTGCCTTCTTTATTACTTCTTTAAAGTTTCCCATCGTTTATGAGCCATGATTTCCCTTTGTAAGATCAGCACAAATCCATGCTGGCTCTCCTCCATTTCCTCTGCAATCACCAGCTTCCCTCCTCCCCCTTCCTTCCTATCCAAGAATGTCCCTCTCAGGCCTGACCCTTCTCCCATCACCGCTTAGCTCCTCAAATCCTTTCCCCCACCCTGTATTCACCTGCCACATGTCAGCTGGTGCTCTTCCACCTCCCCCTGTAGGTTTTGGAGGGTGGGAAGAAACTGAAGCCCCTGGGGAAAACCCTGCAGACACGGGGTGAATGTACAAACTTCTTAGAGACAGTGTGAGATTCGAACATCAGTCCCAATCGCTGGAGCTGTAAAGGCGTGGTGCTGTTTCGCTAACTGTACTGCTCCATAAGGACAGGGATGTGTGCATTGATGAGGCTTTATAAGGCACCAGTGAGACCTCATTTGGAAAACGGTTTTGAGCTCCTTATTTAAGAAGGGATGAACTGGTGTTGGCAATGGTTCAGAGAAGATCTAAAAGAATGATTCCTGGAATGAAGGGATGAGGAACATTTGACGGCTTTTGGACTGGACTCCTTGGAGTTCTGAAGAATGAGGGAGATCTCATAGAATAATTTCAAATGTTAAAAGGGCCTTGACAGGGTAGATGTGGCAAAGTTGATTTCCATGGTAGGGGAGTCAAGGACAAGAGGGAACAACTTCAGGATTGAAGGGAACCCATTTAAAAGAGTGATGTGATCAAATTTCTTCAGCCAGAGAGTGGAGAACCTCTGGAATTTGCTTCCACGAGCAGCTCTGCAGCCAGGACATTGTGTGTATTTAAGGTAGAGATTGATGGGTATCTGAATAGTTAGGGTATGGGGAGAAGGCAGGGGAGTGGGAGAATGGTGGAGCAGACTCTTTTCTGCTCCCACATTTTATGGTCTAGCATCGACGGTGAAAGAAGCATGAATGCAGTGTGTTACTGACTGGGGTGCACTCTCACTCACCCAAAGGGTCAGCCTTCCCATCCCGGTCAGGGACTGTGAATACACCAACCACCTTGTGGCCTTGCTTCCGCAGGTTGCTGTAAACCTCCTGCCCAAACAAACTCTGCCCAATTAAAGCAACTTTCAACTTATTTTGGTAACAAACCTGAAAAGCAAAGAAAGCTGAATCAAACCTCAGTGCTGGAGGGAATCAGCCAGGTACCCCGAAGGGAGGATTGGAAGAGAGGGGGAAGGAGAAGGAGGAGGAGAGGGGGACATGAGGGAGAGGGGGGAGAAGGGTGATGGAAGAAGAAGGTAGACGGGGAGGGGTGAGATGGGGGAAGGGGTGGATGGGGTACAGATGGGGGAGAGGGATGGAAATGGGGGTGTGATAGAAATGGGGCCAGGGAGGGGAGATGGGGAGAGGGAAGGAGATGGGGAGAGGGTGGAGATGGGGAAGAGGGTAGACGGGGAGGGGCGAGGGGGGAAGGGGTGGATGGGGGAGGGGCTGGAGATGGGGAGGAGTGGAAATGGGGTCAAGGAGGGGAGGGGAGGGGGCGGAGATAGGGGAGGGGATGATGGGGAGAGGGGTGGAGGGGGAGGGGTGTTGGGGAAGGGAGGGGTGATGGGGAGGAAGGGGAGATGGGGAGAGGGGTGGAGATGGGAAGTGGTGGGGGAATGGATGCAGAGAGGATTACAGGATTGGGGTCTGGACAGAGGAAGGAACAAAATACAGATTGAGAGTGCTGGGGGGGGCGTGGGAGATGTGGGGTGAGGAGGTGGGGGCAAGGGACGCGGATGCAGTAGGGAGGGCAGGGGGAGAGAGACTGGGGGTTGGAGAGGTGGAGGAGAGGCAGAGGAGGTAAGGGGTGGGGGATGTGAGGGGTCAGGGTTGGGGAGTGGAGGAGACGGGATGAAGGCAGGGAGGGTCAAGAGGAGGGGGAGGGTGTGGATTGGAGAGAAGACCAGGGCAGGGGGTGACAAGTGGTGGACTGGATCCTCCTGACGCTGATGGTGGACGAGAGGAGCGAAGATATCCGGGTGGAGGCGGAGTAGGGGTGTGGGGATCTGGGCGGGGTGGGACGGGGGCGGGTTGGAGGCGGGGTGGGACGGGGGCGGGTTGGAGGCGGGGTGGGACGGGGGCGGGTTGGAGGCGGGGTGGGACGGGGGCGGGTTGGAGGCGGGGTGGGACGGGGGCGGGTTGGAGGCGGGGTGGGACGGGGGCGGGTTGGAGGCGGGGTGGGACGGGGGCGGGTTGGAGGCGGGGTGGGACGGGGGCGGGTTGGAGGTGGGGTGGGACGGGGCGGGTTGGGACAGGGGCGGATTGGAGGCGGGGTGGGACGGGGCGGGTTGGAGGCGGGGTGGGACGGGGGGGGGGGTTGGAGGCGGGGTGGGTGGGGTGGGTTGGAGGCAGGGTGGGTGGGGTGGGTTGGAGGCGGGGTGGGACAGGGGCGGGGTGGGACGGGGGCGGGTTGGGACGGGGGCGGGTTGGAGGCGGGGTGGGACGGGGGCGGGTTGGAGGCGGGGGCGGGACGGGGGCGGGGGCGGGTTGGGGGCGGGGTGGGACGGGGGCGGGTTGGAGGCGGGGTGGGACGGGGGCGGGTTGGAGGCGGGGTAGGACGGGGGCGGGGCCGGCTCCGCTCCTGGCCCAACACCAAGCCTGATGCAACATGTCCTTCGGATAGCGGCGCCGCACCGTGACAGGGGTGTCAGGACTGTCTGTCGGAGCGGCGGGGCTACAGGGGTGCGGGATCGGGCATGGGGCAGGTCTGGCCAGGCAAGTGGCACCAACTTACCCTTCGGAGCACGGGGCAGCTCCGGACTCTGACCGGGAAGCGAAGAAGGAAGTGAGTGGGGCCGCGAGAAAAGATTGACACCCGATGATAGGTCGCGGAGCCCGGGGGGACGGGGAGAGATCCAGGGGGGAGGAGGGAGAGCCCGAGGGGAGAGATATCGGGGGGACGGGGGAGAGATCCCGCAGAGTCGGGGAAGTGTGGGGACTGAGGGACGAGGGAGAGATCCCGGGGGAACGGGGAAAGAGATCCCGGGGAGAGATGACGGGGGGGAGGGGGAATCACGGGGAGAGTGGGGACTGGGAAACGTGGGAGAGATCCCGGGATGGGGTGGGGGGAGAAATCCCGGGGAGACGGCGCCGCCCGCCCGCCGCGCCTCACCGCCGACGTGGAGAGCCGCCGGAGCGCCGGGCCGGCCGCCCTCAGCATGGTTCCCCGGAGCAGCAGCGCAGTGACTGAATGCCAGACCACCGTAGCTCGCGCCCGACACAGGGCATGCGCGTCCCCGCAGCCCGTCCGCCCCGCCCCCGATCCGTGGCCATCGCCCTGAAGCTGCCCGCTGAGGAGATCCAGTAGGTGGTCCGCGGCTCCCCGTGGTCCGTACGTCCGTCGACTCACCCAGGGCTGACAGCCGCACTGCACGTACGCTCATCATCTGCACAGTGAGAAGGTCAAGGAAGAGGCACAAAGTGTGTGTTCACAACTGGGGTTGGGTCTGTCTGTAGGCACTTTCAGGTGGCCAAATTCCTCGCTTGTAAAGCCAGATATTATGCCAATATGCGGCTGTTGGGAGGCCACTTGAAAGCGCAGGAGGCGCCTGTGAGGCGGGCTGGGCGGGATAATCGCAGGAGCAGGGAGGTCATCCCCTGCACATGAATGCAGCAGCCTGAAGGCGGCTCATCACTCACTGTGTGAAGATTCCTCCTAATGTTCCCCTTAAGGGCAGCACAGTTGGTGTAGTGGTTAACGCAATGCCTTTATAGTGCCAGCGATCGGGACTTGACTGGGGTTCAAATCCTGAGCTGTTTGTAAGGAATTTGTACATTTTCCCCGTGTCTTCGTGGCTCTAGATTCCTTCCACCCTTCAAAAAAACCATACTGGGGTGTAGGTTAATGAGGTGTAAATTGGGCAGCACAGACTTGTGGGCTGAAATGTATGTTTAAATTAACATCTCACTTTTCACCCTTAACCCATGTCCTCTCATTCTTGCCTTACCCAACCTGAGTGGAAAAACCTGCTTACATTTATCGATGCCCCTCAGAATTTTGCATACTTCTATCAAATTCCCCTCAATCTCCAGGGAACAAAGATTTCTTTGAGCTTTCCCTGTAACTCAGTTCCTCAGGTCATGGTAACATCCTAGTAAATCTTCTCTGCACTTCATTCTTATTGATACCCTTCCTGTAGTTGGCCAAATCTACACACAATATGTCGTCCTACTTTACACTGCGCCTCATCTGCGAGCAGAGAAGGCTGGCAATGGACAGATCAATAAGGGAATGGGAAGAGCGTTTGAAACAGGAGGCCACTATGGATAGAGAGAAGGTGCTCTATGAATGTCCACCAGTCTGCACGTTGTCTCACCAGTGCAGAGGAAGCTGTGTCAGGAGAATTAAATGAGATCGATGAGGGCCAAGCAGTGGCAGATTAACCATTAGGCAGAGTAGGCTGAAGCATAGGGGCCCGGAAGGTAAGAGGGCCCATCATGTTAGTCCTGGGTCCACCTGCCAAATCAAGCCTTGCAGAAGTCACGTGTTCACCTGTCAATCAGCAGCGGGGTCTTGGTCCCATCTATCAATTCAGGCTCCGCCGGTCCCAATGCCGCCTGTCAATTACTGCTCGCACATGTGTCTGAGGTCTGCCTCCTGCGGCAGAACTAGGCTCATGTAGCATTGCTCACAGGAGGTTTACTTTCTAAAACAAGACTCCCTTCTGTGTTATTTTGTATCAAGACATTTTTTAGAAATAATTTTATTTATTCTTTTGTAACTATTGAACTTCAAATTATTCAGGGCTAGCAGATGACTTCTGTCAGGTAAAGTTTTGTTTGATTTTAATGAAGTTTTTCCTTCCCTCCTCCAACCAAACCCCAACTGGTGAATTCCCAGCACATGCCTGGCAGAAAAATTTAGAATATGTGAGGGCATCAAGACCAAAGGCTAATAAATGGAACAGTTTCGCTTTATTCTATTCAACAAAGAGTGGGGGTCATGGGGCGGGGGGGGGGGGCGAAGTAAGGTGGGGGCCTTACAAAAGCTCAGCCTAGGCCTGGATGGTAGTTAATCCGCCACTGGGGTCAAGGAGGTACAGGCGGACCTCTGCCTCACCTGAAAAGATGGTTTGACCACTGGGTAGTGGTGAGGAAGGAGGTGAAGGGACGGGTGGCAGGGGTCAGAGAGGGGTGCGTCGGGAGAAATGAGGAAACAAGGAATCACAGTGGGAGTGGTACTTGAGGAAGGCGAAAGGGGCTTGGGACGGGAGGGAAAAACACGATTAGAGGCTGAAAGAAGGGGGGTGTGGCGAGATGGCGTAGGAAGAGGACGTGTAATTCCACCTCTCCCCAGCTGAACAATTTTAATACCTGAAATTTAAAGACCATTCAGTTTTTAAAATTACTTCTGAAAAAGTTTTAAAGAGTTTTTATAGTCATAATGAGAGGTAACAAGGCTCAAGCTACAAAAAAGACACAGTTTAAAAGTGCTGAAGAATTGAGGCCTACCTCATCGAAGGATGCACAGAGGTTGATTATGGCACAGCCGAAGATCCAATAGACCACTCAGGCCAAGGTTTCCATCACCCCGGCGCCTTTCTTGCATTGTGCAACGCAAGATGGTGCCAGTATGGTAACCCATCCCTTGGAGAAGGGGAGCACATCGGACTAGCTACCGACATGCTGAACCCAGGTGCAGAGGAAGAAGGCCTGCGCTACTGGGCCCTAGCCGATCTGGGCATGTGCGAAGAGTTGCGCTTGCGTACAACCCCCGACCGGGCCCAGGCTGCCGGGACATCTCTCTCCTGACAGGCTGACCCACAGTCGGATAGCCCGGGCCGAGGTGGTGGCCTTGGATTCAGAGGAAGAAGATGAAGAATTAATTGAGACACCAGAAAATGAAGCAGCAGTAACATTATGTGCTGCTAGAATTATTCAAGGTAGGCCTCTAAAATCCCAAAGAGTTTCAAGAATTAAATCACCTACTTTGCAAACTTTTCAAACTACAAGTGGAGGAAGACACTACTTTGTCGGTTTCTGAGAAGTTTATGCATCAGATGAATAATATGGCAACTCAAGTTATGCAGGGATTTAAAGAAAATAAGCTTCAATTGACTGAATTGAGAGGAGATGTGTCATTAATTAAACAAGATGTAGCTAAATGTTCGAGAGCAGTAGATGTGGTGCAGGATTAATTTAAAGACATTAGGTGGGCATTTCGTGATTGCACTGATACTGTGGAATGATATCCTGAAAGAAATGATTATATGGAACATTGTGCTACGGAATGGAATGTTCAAAAACGAGAATTTCTGAAGAAAATTGACTCACTGGAAAATCAAAGTAGACGGTAATAATGTTAAGATAGTGGGTGTGCCAGAAGATATTGAAGGAACAGATCCGGTGAAGTTTTTTCGGAAATGGTTACCAGAGATGTTGGGAAAAGATGCTTTTCCAGAAGGATTGGAAATGGATAGAGCACATAGAGCGATACAACGGAAGCGTTTTCTTTATCAACCACCGCGAGCAGTGCTTATTCGTTGTTTACGATATCAGGATCATGAGATAATTTTGCGTTTGGCACTTCAGAAGTCTCGACAGAATCAGGGTCCTATGATGGTTCAGGGTAACAGTTTTTTTTATCCAGATTTGTCAGGATGTGATAAGACGACGTAAAAAGTTTAATCCAGCTAAAGCTGTGCTATGGAAGAAGGGTTATCGGTTTGCGTTTAGATCCCCTGCTGGGTTGATGTATAGGTTTGTGTTTAGAAACCTGCTGTGTTGAAGTTGTTTTATGGTCATTTTCAGGCACAGTTTTTTGACAATGAAACTGAAGCTTTGACTTTTGCAAATTCTTTGCCAAATAATCCTCATATTTCTGAGTTGCAGAAACAATTGAAATCGCAGGGATCTCCAAAGCAGAATGGGAATGGTAATAGCAGAAAGAAAGTGGAGGAACAACATCTGATCCAGAGGAGAGATGATGATCAAGTTTCTGGTGCTGTTGGTGTTGAAGATCAAGCAACTGGTGTTATGGGTGTTGTGGACTGAATTCTTTAATACCACTTAGTGATTTTTTGAGATACGAGAATATCAGCTGAGGTGGGGGGGGTGGATGGCTCTGTGCCTTCTGAAGTCATCTGCCACTAGTGGTTTAGACCACACCCGGTTTGTAGAGGGGGGTACCACTTTTGGGGTTTTTATTCCCTTTGTTGCAATTGTTTTCATTTTTTGGGGGGGGGGTTAGTTTTACTTTTTTTTAATTAAATTTTATTTTGGGTAGACTTAGAGAGAAGAGGGTTTTTTTTTCGGAGCTTATACTTTTGTGAAGGTTTGTTGTGTTGGGTGTCATTTGTTAAGACAGAATGAGTAAATTGAATTTTGCAACATGTAATGTAAAAGGGGTGAACCATCCGATAAAGAAGAAACGTGTGTTGGATTACATTAAGATGAAGGTGGATATTGTTTTTCTGCAAGAGACCCATCTGCCGGAAAAGGAACATTTTAAACTGAAGCGAGATTGGGTTGGACATGTCTTGGCATTTTCCTTCAATTCTAAAGCCAGGGGAGTAGCGATTTTGATACACAAAAAGGTGCTTTTTATTTTAGAATCTTTTTTCTGAAAATGCTGGAAGAGTTTTGAAGGTTAATTGTTTTCGGAAGCTTGGACTTTAATGAATTTGTATACACCAAACTAAGATGATGTACAATTTGTTACAGATCAGTTTTACATTTGAATCAATCAAATGAGAATATTATAGTTGGAGGGGATTTTAACTGTTGTTTGGATCCACTATTGGATAAATCTCCAAAAATTGTGAAGAAAACTTGCAAAAAGGGTAATTGGGGGATTTAAATTTGGTTGAAATATGGCGACGAATTAATTCAACTGAGAAAGATTATTCCTTTTATTCTGCACGTCACGAATCATTCTCAAGAATAGATTTCTTTTTGGTATCAGCTCATTTACAAGGTAGGATTGAACAAGTGGAATATAAGAGTAGAATCATGTCAAAGACCATTCATTGTTGTTGATTTCTTATAATGTTCTTATAACGTTGGTGGGAATGAATTATTGTTGGAGATTGAATGAGATGTTGTTAAAAAGGCCTGAATTTATTTTGTATGTGAAAAATCAGATTAAGTTTTTTTTAGAAACAAATGAGGGATCTGTACAAAGTAGATTTATGTTGTGGGATGCTTTAAAAGCATATTTCTGAGGTAAATTATTAGCTATACAGCTAAAGTGAATAAGCAATATAAAGTAGAAAAAGAAATTGCAGTATTGGAAAAAATATTTCAGAAAAATGCAACAGAAGAGAACAAGATACAGTTATCTAAATTGAAGCCTCGTTATAATACAAAGCAAACTGATAACTATGAGAAAATGATTCAGAGATCAAAACAGCATTATTACAAATTAGGGGAAAGGGTGCATAAAGTTTTAGCATGGCTGTTGAAGACTGAACAAGTCTCTAGAACAATTAATACAGTTCGGGGAAATTCAGGAATTACATAAACCACAGGAGATTAATGAGGAATTTCATGTTTTTATTGGGATTTATATGCATCTGATGGGACTGCAGATATGGAACAGATTGATTCTTTTTTGTCAAATTTGAACACCTTTATTGGAAGATGAGGATATTAAGTCGTTAGATAGTCCATTTACTGATCTGGAACTTAAGTAGGCAATGCCAAGTGGAAAATCACCTGGTAGGAACGATTTTACGACAGAGTTTTATAAAGAATTTCACAATTTGTTATTTCTGGTGTATATGGATGTACTTAAACAAACTACAGAAACAGGTTTATTTCCTGAGTCGTTTTCAAGAGCATTGATGACGGTTATACCAAAAAAAGAGACCCATTAAAAGTTGTGTCATGTAAACCTATATCTTTATTGAATGTAGATTATAAAATTGTAGCAAAAGTTTTAGCAAACAGATTGGCTAATTTTTAACCAAAACTAGTACATATAGATCAAGCAGGATTCATTAAGAACAGATAATCTGCTGATAATATTACTAAATTCATTACAATAATCAATGCATCAATGCTAGATGATGAAAAGGCTTTTGACCGTGGGGTGGAAATTTTTACTTAAGGTGTTAGAAAGATTCAAATTTGGACCACTCTTATATACCAATCCTTCTGCACGGATGGTGACGAATGGACAGATTTTGCAGGTATTTAATTTGTTTAGGTCACCAGCCTTATTTGCATTGGTTATAGAACCTATGGCTCAAGCAATTAGGCAAAATGTAAATAATAAGGGAATTACAATTGGTCGACGAGAGTATAAAATTAATTTATTTGCCGATGACATGTTGATATATTTGTCTCAACCTAAGAATTCTTTAGAACCTCTACAGGATTTGTTAAAATATTATGGAACAATGTCAGGTTATAAGGTAAACTGGGATAAAAGTGAGATATTACCAATATCAGATGGGGATTATTCAGATTGTATGCAACTTAAAAAATTTAAATGGTCGGATAAGATTAAGTGTTTTGGTGTAACTGTAGATAAGGAGTATCAACATTTGTATAGTTTAAATTATTTACGATTATTAAATAAGATTAAGCCTGATTTAAATAGATGGAAAGATTTGCTGTTAACATTGATTAGTCGGGTAAATTGTATTAAAATGAATATATATCCTCGTATTCAATATTTGTTTCAATCTATTCCTTGTGCTATACCGGGGAAGTTTTTAAGGAATTAAATAGAGTTGTCCATTTGTTTTTGTGGAAAGGTAAACTATCTCGAGTATCTATGCAAAAACTGACGTGGAAGTATGATTTGGGAGGCCTCCAACTGCCACATTTTCAAAATTATTATCAAGTAGCACAGTTGTAGTTTATTAATAGATTATTTGATATTGATCAACTACCGATGAGGGCTAAAGTGGAAATGGACCAGATACAGGAAAGATCAATACATCACTTTATATATAAATGGAAACCTTTGCTTTTACGATATAAAGTACCTGTATGGAATCATTTGATGAGGATATGGAATAGGATCAAAGGATGTGTTTTCAGTTAAAACTCCATTATATCAGAATCAATTAATTCAATTTCCTATGCATAACTCCTAATTGAAGAACTGGGACTGATATCAGTGGAAGGCTGTTTTGAAGTAGGTTCATTTCTTTCGTTTAATAGACTTAGAGAGAAGTTTGGTATATTGGAGAATACTTTATTTGCTTATTATCAAGTAGGCAATTTGTTAATAAAATGTTTTGACCGAGAATTAATATTACCAAGTCAATCAAAGTTTGAGAAATTAGTCATTTGAGGAGTCACGTGATGGAGTAGTGGCCGGTCAGGGAATTCCAGCCCTCTCCAGAAAAGTTGAAAAAAAAACACACAAAACACAAAGGTACAAGAATAAAAATTAAAACAAAGTAAAAGTAAAGGTGAGAAGAAAATGGCAGCGATGAGAGAAAAGCTGAAAGCAACGGGAAGAAGAGAAGAAAAAAGAACGTCGGAAGAAGAAGGTGAAGGCCTTACCTGTCCGAGGAGGCCCACCACAGAGAGAGAAGCCAGCTCCCTAAGGTCGGTGGAAGTCCCGAGCTCGGGACTACAAAAATGGTTCGCGGAGCCGAGTAAAAGTGCGCAACCGCGCATGAAAAAAAACATTGACGGGAGGGGGGAGCAGCTGAGGAGTCGCTCTCCACAGCTGAGAATGACAGCTGCAACACAACAACAGGAAGAGAACACAGAAAACAACGAGAACAAGAAAGAAGAGAGCAAAAAGAAAACAAGGCAACAACAGATGGCCAACCCAGAGTAAGAAGAAGAACATAGAGAAATGGAAGAAGAAGGGAAAGGCAAGACAATGGATATTTTTTTTTTAAAGAATATATGGAACCAGTAAAAGAATGGCAATTACAAGAATTTAATGAAATAAAAAGAAGAATTAAGAGTGCAGAAGAAAAAATGAATAAAATAGAGATGGTCATATCAGAGATAGGAAAAAGAGTGGATAATGTGGAAGAACGAGAAATAATCGTAGAAATGGAAGTAGAGGACTTAAAAGAGAAATTAGAAGAATCTAATAAAAAAGTTAAAGAGGCACAAGAGCTGTTAGCTCAGAAGATAGATATAATGGAAAACTATAATAAAATAAATAATATAAAAATAGTGGGCCTTAAGGAAGATGAAGAAGGCAAGAATATGAGAGAATTTATAAAAGATTGGATCCCCAGGGTCCTAGGAAGACCAGAATTACAGGAAGAAATGGAAATAGAGAGCGCTCATAGAACACTAGCCCCGAAACCACAGCCACACCAAAAACCAAGATCCATTTTAGTAAAATTCTTAAGATATACAACAAAAGAAAAGATATTGGAGAAAGCAATGAAGAAAATAAGAGAAGACAAAAAGCCACTGGAATACAAAGGTCAAAAATTTTTTTTCTATCCAGACATAAGTTTTGAACTCCTGAAGAAGAGGAAGGAGTTCAATACAGCAAAATCGATCCTATGGAAAAAAGGATATAAATTTATGTTAAAGTACCCAGCAGTACTTAAAATAGTTATTCCAGGGCAACAAAACAGACTATTCTCGGATCCGGAGGAAGCACGAAAATTTGCAGAACAACTACAAAACAAGCAGAGAGATGAAGAAATGTAATGAGAGTAAAAATGACCACGATCTATATGTATGTGTGTATATGGGTATATATATATATATATATATATATATATATAAATATCGAGGTGTATGTGTATATGTGTGTACATGAATGTATCCGTATTTAGAGGAAAATATATAGAGTTTAGATAAGAATTAATAAGGAATGAAAGAGAACAGAGGAAATAAGGAGGGAATTAAAAGAGTGACCTTTGTTATATATGAAAATTGAAATCTTTTCCGGTGGGGGCTGGGTGGGGAGGAGTTACGGTCACTGCAAAATCAATTGACGCTTGTGAGTGAATTTGCAAATCCAAATGGAGAGGGGAGATGTGGTTGCCTGACAAGGGATAAAGGGCAACTCAGGAGGGGGAGGGGAGAATGGGGTTAAAGAGGTTTTAGATAGGAGAATAAGGGAAATGTTTGATGTTTTAGAAATGTCTTATAAAGTGTTCAAAACAAGAAAGCAGAAATAGATAAGAAGGAAAGGTGATGATGAGGAAACGGAAAGGGAAGATAAACAAAGTATGAAATTGCTACGTTGAACTATATGACTTTAAATATTAACGGAATACATAACCAAATCAAAAGGAAGAAACTGCTAAATTTACTGAAAAAAGAAAAAAATGATATAGCATTCGTGCAAGAAACACATTTAACTGAAATTAAAGAGAGATTGGGTAGGACATGTAACAGCAGCGTCATATAATTCAAAAGCTAGAGGAGTAGCTATATTAATCAGTAAAAATGTACCAATCAAAATAGAAGAGGAAATAATAGATCCAGCAGGGAGATACGTAATGATAAAATGTCAGATATATTCGGAGTTTTGGAATTTACTCAATGTATATTCACCTAACGAAGAAGAACAAAAGTTTATGCAAGATATTTTTTTGAAGATAGCAGACACGCAAGGGAACATGTTAATAGGAGGGGATTTCAACCTTAATTTGAATTCAAATATGGATAAAACTGGGAAAAAATTAACAGAAAGAACAAAGTAACCAAATTTATAATTAAATCGATGCAAGAAATGCAACTTTTGGATTGTAGAGCTCGTTGAAAGAATCAAAGACTTGTTGATCCAAACCAAGGCTTTTATTAGCAAAAGACAGGAGCTCTTCACAGGTGGCCGACCAGTCCGGAATGATGCGACCTGGCTAGGGACACAACCCTTTAAGGCCCAGACAATAGGCGTGGCTTAGCTCTCAGCCAATCGCTGTAAGCACAGTCTAGATACAGTAACTATATACACTATGTACATTGGTGATAGATCTGTACTATCACATGGATATATTGAGGAAACAACACCCAAAGGAAAAGGAATATTCATACTATTCGGGTAGACATAAAACATACTCAAGAATAGACCTATTTCTGTTATCAGCTCGTATGCAAGACAGAGTAAGAAAAACAGAATATAAAGCTAGAATATTATCGGACCATTCACCCTTGATATTGACAATAAAGCTAGAAGACATCCCTCCAAGAATGTATAGATGGAGATTAAACTCCATGCTACTTAAAAGGCAGGATTTTAGAGAATTTATTGAAAAACAAATAAAAATGTATTTTGAAATAAATACGGAATCAGTGAAAGATGTTTATACTATGGGACGCAATGAAAGCGTTCATCAGAGGGCAAATAATAAGTTATGTAACCAAGATGAAGAAGGACTACAATCAGGAAACAGAGCAGTTGGAAAGGGAAATAGTAAATATAGAAAAAGAATTGGCAATGAAGGAAGACACAACTAAAAGAAGAGAATTGGCAGATAAAAAAATAAAATATGAAACACTACAAACATATAAGGTGGAGAAGAACATAATGAAGACAAAACAGAAATATTATGAACTAGGGAAAAAAACGCACAAAATCCTAGCATGGCAGCTTAAGACAGAACAACCTAAGAGAATGGTATTGGCATCAAGGAAAAAAGACAAACAAATCACATAAAATCCAATGGAGATTAATGAAAACTTCAGAGATTTCTATGAACAATTATACCAAACTGAAAACGAAGGGAAAGAAGACAAAATAGATGAATTTTTAACTAAAATTGAACTACCAAAATTACAAATAGAGGAACAAAATAAATTATCAGAACCATTTGAAATAGTAGAAATACAAGAGATAATAAAAAAAACTACCAAATAATAAAACACCAGGAGAGGATGGATTCCCAATAGAATTATATAAAACATTTCTTTGGCTTGGCTTCGCAGACGAAGATTTATGGAGGGGGTAAAAGTCCACGTCAGCTGCAGGCTCGTTTGTGGCTGACAAGTCCGATGCGGGACAGGCAGACACGGTTGCAGCGGCTGCAGGGGAAAATTGGTTGGTTGGGGTTGGGTTTTTCCTCCTTTGCCTTTTGTCAGTGAGGTGGGCTCTGCGGTCTTCTTCAAAGGAGGTTGCTGTCCGCCAAACTGTGAGGCGCCAAGATGCACGGTTTGAGGCGATATCAGCCCACTGGTGGTGGTCAATGTGGCAGGCACCAAGAGATTTCTTTAGGCAGTCCTTGTACCTTTTCTTTGGTGCACCTCTGTCATGGTGGCCAGTGAAGAGCTCGCCATATAACACGATCTTGGGAAGGCGATGGTCCTCCATTCTGGAGACATGACCCACCCAACGCAGCTGGATCTTCAGCAGCGTGGACTCGATGCTGACAATATTTGACAATATACAGACAATATTTGTAAATTTATTAACAATTCATGCAGTAGAAGGGAGTAAAGCGCCAACAGTAGCAGTTGCTTTAGACGCAGAGAAGGCCTTTGACAGAGTTGAATGGAATTATTTATTCAAAGTATTGCAAAAATTCAGTTTACCAGAGAAATATATTAATTGGATTAAAGCATTATATAAGGGGCCATTGGCAAAAGTGACAGTAAATGGATATATATCAAAGCAATTTAATTTAAGCAGATCAACAAGGCAGGGATGCCCACTATCACCCTTATTGTTCGCGTTAGCTATAGAACCACTAGCAGAATTGATAAGAACAGAAAATAAAATAAAAGGGATAAAAATAAAAGACAAGGAATATAAAATCAGTTTATTTGCAGATGATGTTATAGTATACTTAGCAGAACCAGAATTATCAATAAAAGAATTACATAAGAAATTGAAGGAATATGGAGAAGTGTCGGGTTACAAGATTAATGCAAATAAAAGCAATGCCAATGAATAATGCGGATTTCTCAAAATTTAAGAAGGAATCACCATTCAGATGGCAAATGCAAGCAATAAGATACCTAGGTACACAAATAAATAAAAACCTCGGCCATCTATATAAACTCAATTATTATCCACTAATGAAAAAATTACAGGACGCTTTAGAGCATTGGAAAGATTTACCACTAACACTAATAGGAAGGATAAACTGTATTAAAATGAACATTTTCCCAAGGATACAATACCTATTTCAGGCATTGCCAATACACTTGACAGAGAAATTCTTCAAAGAGTTAAAGAAAATAATAAGGAAATTTTTATGGAAAGGGGGGAAACCGAGGATAGCACTAGATAAATTAACAGAATGGTATAAACAAGGAGGCTTACAACTGCCAAACTTTAAAAATTATTATAGAGCCGCACAATTAAGATACCTATCAGATTTTTATCAAACAAGGGAAAAGCCAGATTGGACTAGATTAGAACTAGATAAAATAGGGGAGAAGATACCTGAACACATATTATATAAATGGGATGAAAAATTGGTACAATGTAGTTCTCCAGTATTACATCATCTCCTCAATATTTGGAAGAAGATTCATGAAGAAAGGAATAAAACAAATTACCAATTACCAAAACTAATACTGACGCAAAATCAGTTAATTCCTTTTACAATAGATAATCTTTCCTTTAGAGAATGGGAGAAAAAAGGGATCAAAAGAATAGAAAATTGTTTTTCAGGAAATAAATTTCTATCCTTTGAACAAATGAAGGATAAATATAATATAACTCAAGATACAGTGTTGGCATACTACCAACTGAGATCCAACTTCAAGGACAAATTGGGAAGCAGTCTGAGGTTACCAGAGGGAAGTAATTTTGAATATGTGATTACAGATACAATGATAATCAAAAAATTTATAACAAATATGTATATTAAACTGCACGAAAAGGAGAATGAGGAAACAAATGGTAAAACAAGATTTAAACATAAAGATAAAAAAGGAAACATGGGAGAAATTATGCTCTGGAACTATGAAAAATACAATAAACACGAGGTTACATATGATACAATATAACTGGATACACAGGCTATACATTACACCTCAAAAGTTAAATAAATGGGACCCAACAGTATCTGACAGATGTTTTCATTGTAAAAAAGAAGTGGGAACAACAATTCATGCAATCTAGACATGTGAGAAAGTGGAAAAATTTTGGGAAGATCTAAACCAGATATTAAATAAAATTACAGAAAACAATATACCAAAAAACCCAGAGATCTTCCTCCTAAGTAACATAAAAAACAAAGAATTTGGACTTGATTTGGATGGTGCACAAAAAAGATTTGTTATGATAGCTCTAGCTGTAGCAAAAAAATGTATTATGTCAACTTGGAAATTAGAAGATAACTTGAGATTACAACAATGGTATATAGAAATGAATAAATGTATTCTATTAGAAAAAATAACATAATTTAAGAAATAATATTGAAATATTTGAACAAATATGGGAGCCATACATGAAACACAATAGAGAAAACCTACCGGGGACATCTACCACCTAAAATAACGAAAGGAGAAGGAAATGAAAAGAATTGACTCAGTGGAATTTCTTGTTTATTTTTATTGAATGACATTGTTTGACTGGTTTAATGTATCTTAGATTCTGTACTTGAAATGAATGGGGGGAGATGTAGGGAGGGTGGGATGGGAGGAGGGGGGAAGAAAACGACACTGTATATATTTGAAAAGGAAAATGTATGTATCTTGGTCAATGTGGTTTATGGTGTGAAAAATAAAAAATTTAAAAAAAAAGAAATTAGTCATTTACAAGGGAAAGAAAGGGTTTGTTTCAGAAATGTATTTGTTGTTACAAGAAAAAATGAAGAAGGTAGATATATTTAGAATAAGAGATATTTATCTAGTCCTATGTCTGATATGTGTTTAGACAGCTTTACAACATTAATTAACGTATGTTAATTATAATTTTCTACATCAGTTATATTTAACTCCTGAAAAATTTAAAAGATATGGTTTTAGTGAGTCAGATTTGTGTTTTCGGTGTGGGAAATAGGTAGGTACTTTTTTCCATTTGGTATGAGAAAGATATAAAGGTTAAGCCTTTTTGGGAGAAAGTAATTAAATTTTTGCGAGATTTGTTCCAAATAGAATTATATGTGGATCCATGGATGTGTTTATTGGAATATGTGAATACAATTACAGCAGGTTTACGATTGGAAAAACCTCAAATTGCATTTATCCGATTGGATTTGGCGGTGGCTAGAAAATGTATAGCTGTAACTTGGAAAAATGATGTGGAATTAACTATACAAAGATGGCATAAAGAAATTCAATCATGTTTGTATTTAGAGAAGAAAACATATTCTTTTTTTTGTTAAAATGTGGACTTCGTATTTGGAATGTATGGATTTAGAAGTAAAGTAAAAATTGTATTTGTGTTTAAAGATGTAAATGATTGACATACCACACTTCAACCTATTATGACTTTATGTAAATGTTTTTTTATATAAGCTCCAAGGGCGGAGGGTGGTAAGGGGTGGGAAAGTAGGGGGGGTTATAGGGGGTAGATTTAGTTTTATTTTGTGTTTTATTTTCTGTATTTTGTAAACTCTAAATACATTTTTCCAAAAAAAAGAGGCTGAAATAAAAAAGGAAAGGTGATGTACCGGATGTGGGGATTAGTCAGGTGAAATGTGAGGACCAGGGGCATATTGCAGGGGGTGGAGGAAGAGCAGAACACCGAGAAATGGAGGGAATATGAGAGAGAGCTCCATCAACATATTGGAGAAAGGAGGTCCTGGAATTAAAGGCCTCACCTTGAGGGCAGATGGGGGGAGAGAAACTGGGGGAAGGGGATGTCAGTACACAGACAGAGTGTGCTGAGGCATAGTCTGTATCACCGGGGAGAAGGATGGGGGTTGAGTTTATCATGAATGTCCAAGATGGAGGTGGCAGAATCCTGAAAGGGTCCTAAGAGAGGTGAGTGGGCAGTGAGGAACTTAGGACCAAAGACAATAAACTGACGAGCTCTGTACTGGTGCAGGGAGAAACTCTAATGCTGTCATTAAAGGAACAGAGAGTTGGGGACTGGAGCCCACACCACTGCTCCACATATCAGACCAGATGCAATTTCACAACATTGAAACATAACCCCCCCTGCTTTTATAAGCTGTCCCAGCATCATCTGCATGCTTTATCACCCCATCTACCCTCAGGGATCTTTGGCCTGTGGTCCAAGGTCCTTCTATCCCCCAACACTCCCAGGGCCCTATCATCCAAGGTCCTTCTGTCCCCCAAAACAAACAGGCCCTATAAACAAGGTCCTCTGTCCCCAACACTCCTAGTGCCCTATCATCCAAGGTCCTTCTATCCCCAACACAACCGATCATCCAATGTCCTCTGTCCCAAAACAACCAGGCCCTAACATCCAAGGTCCTCTGTCCCCAACACTCACAGGGCCCTATCATCCTTCTATCCCCAACACACCCAGGGCTCTATCATCCGAGGACCTTCTGTCCTCAACACAACCAGGCCCTATCATACAAGGGCCTTCTGTTCCCCAACGCTAGTTTGGTGGGGAGGGAAGTGGGTTGGAATCAGAATGTGAGGGCAGAGATTTGGGTAGGACAAAAGCCTGATGCTGTGATTCTGAGTTGGTGAGGAAGGACAGGCAGGGGACAAAATATGAAGGTAGCCAGTTAGGGGAGTTGAAATGTGTCTATTTCAATGCTAGGAGCATTAGGAATAAATACAGGCAGAGTACAGGCCCTTTGGCCCTTGATGTTAAAAAAAGGAAAATACTGACTATAAGAGGGATAGATGGGGCTGAATTTGTCAGGAGTGTCCAAGGAGGATTCCTGACACAGTATGAGGGTCCAGCCGATGAGAGGTGAGGCCACATTGGATCTGGTCCTGGGGAGTGAACCTGGTCAGGTGGTGGACCTCTCGGTGAGGGAACATTTTGGTGAGAGTGACCACATCCCTTAGCTTCAACCTAGCTATAGAAAAAGATAAAAACAGGCAAACTGGGAACGTGCTCAACTGGGGAAGGGTTAATTATGAAGGGATGAGGCAGGAACAAGGGATAATAAATTGGAAAGAGATGTTTATGGGTGAAATCACAGAAGTAACATGGAGGAGATTTAGGGACCACTTATGTAGGATTCAGAATAGGTTTGTCCCACTGGGTCAAGGAAAAGATAGGAGGACAAGGGAACTGTGGCTGACGAAACAGGTCAGGCAACAAGAGGAAAAAGGAAATATACATTAAATAAGGAAGCAGGAAACAGGAAGGGCTCGAAAGGGCTTGGGAGAGCTCGAAGGGGAGCATGAGAAGGCATGTAGGATTAAGGAAAACCCCCAAGGCATTCTATGTAAATGAAGAACAAAAGGATGATGACGATGAAGGTGAGGCTGCCAAAGGATAAAGGAGACAATGTGATTGGAGGCAGAAGAGGGTTGGGGAGGTCCTATAAAGCAAAGAAAAATGCTTGTAACACTGTATTGCCAAAGATGCAGTATCAGAGATTGAAAACTTTCTGAATTCAGCAAAGGATTGAGGTATTGACAAAGAAAGGAAAGAGAAACATGAGAATAGGGCAGACGTCAGGGATGTTTTTTTACACTGAGAGTTGAGGGGGCCTGGAATGCCTCGCCGGGGATGGTGGTGGAGGCTGAAACATTAGCAGCACATGGATGAAAGAAAAATGTGGGTTATGGGGTGGGGGGAGGGTTGTACTTTTTTTAGGAAGGAATATATGGGTCGGCACAACATGTCATCTGCAAATTTAATGACCCATCTACTTCTTCCAGGACATTTTTAAAGATCACAAAGAACAAGGTTTCCAGAACAGATCCCTGTGCACCTCCACTAGTTAGTGACCTCCAGAAAAATTCATTCCATTTACTGCTTGCTACAGGCCAGCCAATTCTGAATCCAAGGTTTCATGCCTCACCACTTTCTGAATGCATTTACCATGATGGAACTTATCAAATGCCTTACTAGAATCCATTTACTGTCCTACCTTCATCAATTTATTTTGTTACTTCCTCAAAAAAAATTTAGCTTCACCTACCCCTCACAAAGCCATGATGAGTATCCCTGAGAAGACTACTCAAAATGCTCATGTCCTGTCCCTAAGAATCTTCTCCAACAGTTTGCTCACCAGTGATATAAGACTTTGTAGTGCACATCGAAAGAATCAAAGGCTTGTTGATCCAAACCAAGGCTTTTATTAACTAGAAGACTGGAGTGTATCAAATGTAGGTTGACCAGTCCAGAATGATCTGGGTCCGGCTAGGAGCAACCCTTTAAGACCTGCCAGTAGGCGGGGCTATGCTCTCAGCCAATCACCAGCATCCTATACCACAATATATACATATACAAATTGGTGATAGAATTTGTACTATCACATTCACCCCTTCTTTGAGAACTGACCCCAGGGTAAATGGAGAGCTGTAAAAAAGAAAAGGGGGGAGGGAAACAGGTGGGAGGTTAGGGGCTGTAATGGTCGGGGGGCCTGATCGTCCGTGGTGCTGGGATTGGGGTAGCTGGAGTCTTGTCATTTGCGGGCTCGTTGGGTGTGGCTTTCCAGATGGTGGCATTCTCTCTTTCGACCTGCCCGTTACCGCATGGGTTATAGCTGGTGGTCCTGCTCGAAGAAATACCACACTCCAGAAGGTACAGCCGCAGCTCGGTGCTCATAAACGAGGACCCCCGTTCACTGTGGTTGTAACTGGGGTACCCGAAGATAGCTAAGATGCTGTGCAGGGCCTCTATGACTCTATGAGGAGGCGATCATGTCTGAGCAGGGCACAGCAAACAGGAAACGAGAATACTTGTCGATCACCGTAAGGATCTAGGTGTTATGGTTGGTCGACGGTATGGGCCCCTTGAAGTCCATGCTTAGATGTTCAAAGGGTCGGGTGGCTTTGATGATGTGGGTGTTCTCAGGACGGAAGAAGTGGGGCTTGCACTCAGTGCACACCAGGCAGGCTCGGGTCATGGAGCGAATCTCCTCGACTGTGTAGGGCAGGTTGCTAGCCTTAACAAAGTGTGCAAACCTAGTGACCCCTGGATGACAGAGCTCCTCGTGGAGTCTCTGCAGCCTGTCCAGTTGCATGTTGGCGGAAGACCCCTGGAGAGCACATCTGGCGGGTCATTGACTTTACCTGGCTGATCCAGTATGTCATAATTAAAGGTGGAGAGCTCGATTCTCCACCTGGCGATTTTGTCATTCTTGATCTTACTTACCTCACTGGGTATTGCTAAACATGAAGGAGACTGCACGTTTGTCGGTCAGCAGCATAAAGTGCCAGCCAGTGAGGTAGTGTCTCCAACGATTACTGCCTTGACTATGGCCTGGGCCTCCTCAATAGAGGAGTGTCAGGACTCAGGGCCCTGGAGGGTCCTGGAGAAGTGGCTGCCAGTGCAAAATCGGATGCTTCGCTCTCTACTTGGAACGGCATGGACTCATCAATGGCATGCAGCATTGCAACAGCGATGTCTGATTTGATGCGGTCGAAGGCTGCTTTGGCTTCGGTTGATGGGGAAGGAGGTGGTCTTGATAAGTGGCTGTGCCTTGTCGGCATAGTGTGGAACCCATTGGGCATAGTATGCAAAGAAACCCAGGCAACGTCTTTTTTTTCTTCATAACTTTATTTATTCGTTCAACAAAGTTATTACATACAGTAAAAAAAAGTACATATTAAGAACGATAAAAAATTTTATAGAAAAAAAAGAACCCCCCCTCCCCCTCTCAGCCAGCTCTCTTTAGGAGAGCCAAAGGTAAAAAAAACCTGAAATACATTTACTAAAATCTAATCAAGGTAAATCTAAATGTAAATATTCTAAATATTAAGACCACTTATTAAGAAAAAAAGAATAATTATCACGTAAAATATTTGTGATTTTTTTCCATTACCAAACAAGTTTTCATCTCATTAAGCCATCTATTAATATCAATCACATTAGCATTTTTCCATGTACTTGCTATATATTTGTTCTGTAACAGATAAAGCTAAATATACAAAAGCGATCTGAAATTTATCTAATCCTAAATCTTTCAAAGGATTCAACTCACCCAACAAAAATATTGTCGGATCCAGAGGTATTTTGATCTTATACAAATGTTCCAAAAACTATTGAATTGCTTTCCAAAAAGATTGTATATGTACACATAACCAAACAGCATGAAAAAAAGTTCCAACCGAATTACCACATCTAAAACAAGAATCTGATTCACTAAAACCATATATTTTTTTAACTTTTCAGGTGTTAAATACAATTGATGTAAAAAATTGTAATTAACCATTGCATAACGAACATTTATCAATCTAGTAACACTATCATGGCAGATATCTAACCAGTCATCCTTGGAAAAAATAAGGTTAATATCCTTTTCCCATTTAATCAGATGACCCCTGAGGAAGTCGGGGGGTCATCGTTGGGTGTCCAAACTCACAGTAAAATGACTAGAATGCTGCCTTTTGAAGAACAACAAGAAGAGGACTTCCCTTACTCTACCACTGCACAGGAAATGGAAGAAGAGCTGGAAGAAAGTGAGTTACAACTTATGGAATCGGATTCTGCATTTCAAACTGCACCTCAGCCTGTTTATATGATGTTTTAACGGTACATAATTTAATTTATATAAAGATTGATAATCAACATCCACATTTATACCCAAATATTTAATTCGATCAGTCCACTTCAAATTAGTAATATTCTTATAAACTGAATAATCTCCTTCACCTATCGGTAAAATTTCACTTTTTTCCCAATTAACTTTATATCCACACAAAGATCCATATTGTGTTAAACATTCCTTCAAGTACAAAAGTGACTGAGCTGGATTTGTTAAATACACTAATGTCATCAGCAAATAAATTAATTTTATACTCCTCATCTAAAACTCTCATACCTTGTATCTGTATTTTGTCATATCAACTGTGCTAAAGGTTCAATTACTAACGCAAACAAATCTGGAGACAAAGGACAACCTTGTCGAGTTGAACGAGTTAATTTGAAAGGTTCTGAGATCTGACCATTGTATAAAACTTTAATCCAACCAATAAAAGAAGGACCAAACTTCTCTAAGACTTTAAATAAAAAGTTCCACTTAACTCTGTTAAAAGCCTTTTCTGCATCAAGAGATATCACCATCGGATGGTCAGGGCACTGTCGATATTTATTAATCAAACTAATCACTCGAAGAATATTATCTGAAGCATACCTAACGTCGAAGTACTCGAGATGGCAGAGGTCGACAGCATCAAGTCCACGCTGCTGAAGATCCAGCTGCGCTGGGTGGGTCACGTCTCCAGAATGGAGGACCATCGCCTTCACAAGATCGTGTTATATGGCGAGCTCTCCACTGGCCACCGTGACAGAGGTGCACCAAAGAAAAGGTACAAGGACTGCCTAAAGAAATCTCTTGGTGCCTGCCACATTGACCACCGCCAGTGGGCTGATATCGCCTCAAACCGTGCACCTTGGCGCCTCACAGTTTGGCGGGCAGCAACCTCCTTTGAAGAAGACCGCAGAGCCCACCTCACTGACAAAAGGCAAAGGAGGAAAAACCCAACACCCAACCTCAACCAACCAATTTTCCCCTGCAACCGCTGCAACCGTGTCTGCCTGTCCCGCATCGGACTTGTCAGCCACAAACGAGCCTGCAGCTGACGTGGACATTTACCCCCTCCATAAATCTTCGTCCGCGAAGCCAAGCCAAAGATATCAAGATACCTATTTTTTATGAAACCTGTTTGATCAACATGTATCAACTTAGGTAAAAATTTAGCCAATTTTTTTTAACCTTAGAGGTATAACTAATTATTTGACCTCTCGAGTAAGCTTTCATAGCATCCCACAATATAAATTTACTCTGAACGGAGTTAACATTTTCTTAAAAAAAGAGATTAATTTGTTTTTTAAAAAATCAATAAATTCCACTTTTTTTAACAACATCATATTGAATCTCCAACGATAATCACAAACTTTTACAGAACTCTCATAATACAACAAAGAATGATCCAAAATTACCCTACTTTTATATTCTGCTTGCAGTATTTTCCCCTGTAAATGTTCCAACCAGAACGTTTTCATTAGCTTGCCCCAAAAGCAGAAATGCATCCGAAATAAATGCTTCATCATCCAATGCCCTCCTCCCCAGCCAGCCAATCAAAATTATTAACATATTACAAAAAAATAAAATCAACCTTGAGATTCCAGTCCAGATGGTGAACTCATTTCAAGAGTCAGTGAACTCTTTCCATTCCTGTTCTTTCCACTTTTGCCTTTTCATCCATTTCCAAGTCCATCAGATTTTCTTTTAGGAGATGATGGTGGACTTCTTTGTCCTCTGACATCCGGAAACGAATTAGCAAAAGCCTTCATGCTCACTCTCAAAGAATTGAGACTGATAGTTTCCATAAAACATTTTCAATACAGCAGAATAGCGAAAAGCAAATTTGTAACCTTTACGCCATAAAACATCTTTAACTGGATTAAATTCATGTCGAAGTGTAGAAGAAAAGTCTACTATTCTGAACCATCATTCGAGCTTGCTTTTGTCTTGCATTTTGAACTGCAAGTCGAAGAATTATCTCTCTGTCCAAACAATTCAAACAACGAATTAACACAGCTCTTGGCGGTTGACCAGGTCTTCTTAAAGCTCTATGTGCTCTTTCCAATACCAATCCATCAGAAAAAGACTTCCCCCAACATCTGGGGAATCCAATTTTTTAAAAATTTGACAGGATCTTGATCTTCTATACCTTCTGGCAAACCCACAATTTTCACATTATTTCTTCTGCTTTGATTTTCCAAATAGTCCATTTTTTTTGTTAAGTCTTTTTCCCGGGCTCCTAAATCTTTAACTGAGTTTTCCACCTTTACTATTGTTTCAGTATTGGATTTACATTCAAAAAAAGAAGCTTCAAATTTTTTTAAGTTTTCCCAATTTTCTTTAACTTCCGCCTTAACCACAGTTAGGTCTGAAATTATATCAGTATTCATTTTAACCACTTGGTTCAATTGACCAGTAATAACATCCAAATAAGAAGCAATACCTTCAAACATCATATAACATAACATAACAATTACAGCACGGAAACAAGCCATTAGGCCCTTCTAGTCCGCACCGAACCAAACACCCCTTTCTAGTCCCACCTCCCTGCACAATGCCCATAACCCTCCATCTTCTTCTCATCCATATACCTGTCCAACCTTTTCTTAAATAATACAATTGACTCCGCCGCCACTATTTCTCCCGGAAGCTCATTCCACATGGCTACCACTCTCTGAGTAAAGAAGTTCCCCCTCATGTTACCTCTAAACCTCTGCCCCTTAATTCTTAACTCATGTCCTCTTGTTTTAATCTTTCCTCCTCTTAACGGAAATAGTCTATCCACATCCACTCTGTCTATCCCTTTCATAATCTTAAATACTTCTATCAAATCCCCTCTCAACTTCTACGCCTGAGGTGCAGTTTGAAATGCAGGATCCGATTCCATAAGTTGTAACTCACTTTCTTCCAGCTCTTCTTCCATTTCCTGTACAGTGGTAGAGTAAGATAAGTCCTCTTCTTGTTGTTCTTCAAAAGGCAGCATTCTAGTCGTTTTACTGCGAGTTTGGACACCCAACGATGACCGCCCCCCCCCCCCCGATTTCCTCAGGGGTCGTCGCTGCTGTCCCCCCCGCAGACCATTTTTAAATAAAATTACGGAGTTCTCTGTCATTAACAGTGCCACCCAAGCCCATAATCGCTGCAGACTGTGTGTCTGCCGTCAGAATCCTCTTCCTCCATGCTCCCGTCTCTTCCAATGGGGGTGTTCGCTGTAACAAGTCTCCAGGCTCGTGCCCGACCTCTTGGGAGCGCACTCCTTCCTTTGTAGAATGGGTTGAACCAGCACCATCTTGAGACTGGTGAGTGCTGTTCCCTTAGCTTTTGTCCCCACCAGCGATTGTTGAAAATGGATCCGAGGCTGTTCCAGGTTGTTGAGGGCCCAATTCTTCTACACTTCGAAACTGTATTTTATTTTGTAACTGAGACTTAGTTTTTTAACATTAGCAGCCATAATGGCTCACCAAAATATAAAACTGAAAATTAAAGTTTTAAAATTAAAAATAAAGGGTTAAAAAACAGGCACTTAAAAGTCTGACCAGAGAGGGCAGGGATTACACGTCTGATCTCTACGCCATCTTGCCACGCCCCCACCCAGGCAACGTCTGGGGGGGTGGGAGAAGTCCATTAGGGGACGCATGCGGTCAGGGTCTGGCATTACGATCCGTTCTCCACCACACAACCTAAAATTGTGAACCGAGTGGTCTGGAAGACAAACTTGTCGAAATTGTAGGTCAAGTTCAGCCAAATCGCAGTCTGAAAAAATTTCTCGAGGTTGGCTAACATGGTCCTACGTGTCATGGCCGCAGATGGTGACATTGTCCAGATACGGGAAAGTAGCTGTTAGCCCATTCTGATCTACCATTTATAACATAACAATTTACAGCACAGAAACAGGCCATTAGGCCCTTCTAGTCCGCACCGAACCAAACACCCCTCTCTAGTCCCACCTCCCTGCACAATGCCCATAACCCTCCATCTTCTTCTCATCCATATACCTGTCCAACCTTTTCTTAAATAATACAATTGACTCCGCCGCCACTATTTCTCCCGGAAGCTCATTCCACACGGCTACCACTCTCTGAGTAAAGAAGTTCCCCCTCATGTTACCTCTAAACCTCTGCCCCTTAATTCTTAACTCATGTCCTCTTGTTTTAATCTTTCCTCCTCTTAACGGAAATAGTCTATCCACATCCACTCTGTCTATCCTTTTCATAATCTTAAATACTTCTATCAAATCCCCTCTCAACCTTCTACGCTCCAAAGAATAAAGACCTAATCTGTCCAATCTCTCCCTATACTCTAGATGCTTAAACCCAGGTAACATTCTGGTAAACCTTCTCTGCACTCTCTCCACTCTGTTTATATCCTTCCTATAATTAGGCGACCAGAACTGCACACAGAACTCCAAATTAGGCCGCACCAACGTCTTATACAGTCTCAACATCACCTCCCAACTCCTATATTCCATGCAATGATTGATAAAGGCCAGCATACTAAAAGCCTTCTTCACCACCCTATTCACGTGAGTTTCTACCTTCAGGGAACGATGTACCGTTACTCCTAAATCTTTCTGCTCTTCTGTATTCATCAATGCTCTCCCATTTACCACGTATGTCCTGTTCTGATTCTTCTTATCAAAATGAAGCACCTCACACTTATCAGAATTAAATTCCATCTGCCATTTTTCAGCCCACTTTTCTAAGTAGCCCAAATCCCTCTGCAATCCTTGAAAACCTTCTTCATTAACCACTATTCCACCTATCTTAGTATCGTCTGCATATTTACTAATCCAATTTACCACCCCATCATCTAGATCATTAATGTATATAGCGAACAACAATGGGCCCAATACAGATCCTTGAGGCACACAACTGGTCACCGGCCTCCAACCTGACAGACAATTATCCACTACCACTCTCTGGCTTCTCCCTTTCAGCCAATGTTCAATCCATTTGACTATCTCAAAATTTATACCTAAAGACTGCACCTTCTTAACTAACCTTCCATGCGGTACCTTATCGAAGGCCTTACTGAAGTCCATATAGACAACATCCACTGCACTACCCTCATCCACATTCCTAGTCACCTCTTCAAAAAATTCAATCAGATTGGTCAAACATGACCTTCCTCCCACAAATCCATGTTGCGTGCTCCTGATCAGACCCTGTCTATCCAGATGTTTATAAGTACTATCTCTAAGAATTTTCTCCATTAATTTACCTACCACAGACGTCAAACTTACAGGCCGATAGTTGCCAGGCTTCCTCCTTGAACCCTTTTTAAATAAAGGAACCACATGCGCAATGCGCCAATCCTCCGACACTATCCCCATATCTAATGACATTTGGAAAATTACCGCCAGAGCCTCTGCTATTTCCTCCTTCACTTCTCTCAATGTCCTGGGGAAGATCCCGTCTGGTCCCGGAGACTTATCCACCTTTATATTCTTCAAAAACCCTAAAACTACATCTTTTGTAATCTCTATATTCCCCATATTTACCCAATTTGCTTTTTTTATCTCACATCTCCCAATATCCTTCTCCTTGGTGAATACCGAAGAAAAGAAACTGTTCAATATCTCCCCCATTTCTTTAGGCTCCACACACAGTTTTCCGCTCTGATTCTCTAAGGGACCAATTTTGTCTCTAGCTTTCCTTTTACCATTAACATATTTGTAGAACTCTTTTGGATTAGTTTTCACCCTGCTTGCCATAGTTTCCTCGTACCTTCTTTTAGCTTTCCTAATTCCTCTCTTAAGATTCCTCTTACATTCAATGTATCTTTCAAACATCCCCTTAACTCCATGCTTCTTATATCTAATGTATGCCTCCCTTTTTCTTCGAACCAAGTTTCCAATATTCCTTGAAAACCACGGCTCTCTCAAACCTTTTGCCCCTCCTTTTAACCTAACAGGAACATAAAGCTTTTGCACTCTCAAAATCTGATCTTTAAAAGACTTCCATCTCTCTACTACATCCTGCCCATAAAACAAATTGTCCCAATCCACACCCTGCAAGTCCTTTCGCATCTCCTCAAATCTAGCTTTTCCCCAATCAAAAACCTCAACCCTTGGCCCTGATTTCTCTCTTTCCATAATGACATTGAAGCTGATGGCATTATGATCACTGGACCCGAAGTGCTCGCCAACACTAACCTCCATCACTTGACCCATCCCATTTGCCAACAGTAGATCTAACACTGCTCCTTCTCTGGTTGGCACCTCTACATATTGTTGTAAAAAACTATCTTGCACACATTTCACAAACTCTAACCCATCCAGTCCTTTCACAGAATGTGTTTCCCAATCTATATGTGGAAAATTAAAATCTCCCATAATTACAACCCTGTGCTTATCACAAATATCTACTATCTCCCTACAGATTTGCTCCTCTAGGTCTCGGTCCCCTCCGGGTGGTCTATAATACACCCCTACAAGTATAACCTCTCCTTTCCTACTCCTCAGTTCCACCCAAATAGCCTCCGTGGATGTGCCCTCTAATCTATCCTTCCTAGGCACCGCTGTAATATTTTCCCTGACAAGCAATGCAACCCCACCTCCTCTTGCCCCTCCGACTCTATCACACCTAAAACAACAAAACCCAGGGATATTCAGCTGCCAATCACATCCCTCCTGCAACCATGTCTCACTAATCGCTACCACATCATACTTCCAAGTATCAATCCACACCTTCAGCTCATCCACCTTTTTTACAATACTCCTGGGATTAAAATATATGAATTTCAGAGATTTCCCAATTTTTAATCCCTGTTTTCCCTCATCTTTAATAACAACATTATTTACTTTTCCTGCCAATTGCCCTTCATCTTCTTCCAGAGCATTTCCCTTCTCTATCACTTGCCCATCTATATTCAAATACTTACTACAAACTTTCTTTGTTTGCATTCTAACCTTCTCCTTACTGCTCTGTACTATTTTGTTCCCTCCCCCCAACCATTCTAGTTTAAAGGATCCTGAGTAGCCCTAGCAAATACCTCTGCCAGGATTCTGGTCCCCCGGGATTTAAGTGTAACCCGTCCTTACTGTACAGGTCACATCTCCCCCAAAAAAGGTCCCAGTTATCCAGAAACTTAAAACCCTGCCCCTTACTCCACCCCTTCAGCCACGTGTTAATCCTCCACCTCATTCTATTTCTATTCACACTGTCACGTGGCACAGGGAGTAATCCAGAGATTACCCCCTTTGCGGTCCTTCTTTTTAACTCCCTACCTAACTGCCTGTACTCACTTTTTAGGACCTCCTCTCTATTTCTCCCTATGTCATTGGTGCCTACATGTACCACGACCTCTGGCTCCTGTCCCTCCCACTTTAGGATATCCGGGACACGAGCAGCAACATCTCGGACCCTGGCACCAGGGAGGCAAACCACCATCCGGTTCTCCTTGCTGCGTCCGCAGAATCCCCTATCCGTCCTCTTAACTATGGAGTCTCCTACCACAATTGCCCTCCTCTTCCTTTCCCTCCCTTTCTGAGCTACAGGGGCCGACCTCGTGCCAGAGGCACAGCCACTGTCGCTCCCCCCAACCTTGATGTCCCCCTCAACAGTGCTCAAATAGGCGTACTTATTGCTGAGGGTTACATTCACAGGGCTCCTCTCTGGCACCTTACGTTCTTTTGTCCCTCTCCTAACAGTTACCCACCTTTCATCCTCCCGTGGCCCTGGCGTGACCACCTGGCTGTAACTCCTGTCTATGACTACCTCTGTTTCCCTAACCAGCCTGAGGTCATCGAGCTGCAGCTCTAGTTCCCTAACACCAGCCTGAGGTCATCGAGCTGCAGCTCTAGTTCCCTAACACGGTCCCTGACAATCTGCAGCTCGACACACCTATTGCAGATATGGACATCCGGGAGTCTGGAAGACTCCAGGACCTCCCACATCCGGCACTCCCGACAACACACAGCCTTTGGTCCATTTCCTGCTGGAAAACCGTGACACCATTTGTGATCCCAAAGGGATCACAAATTCCCTGAGACATTGATACAGCCGCCCGATCTCTTCGAAGGCCGTGAAAAGTCAAGTCTTCTCGGCGGATCGGTAGCTGGTGATAGGCCGAACGTAAGTCAATGGTGGAGAACACATGGTATTGGGTGATCTGATTCACCATATCCGTGATCATGGGAGGGGGTATGCATCCAGAAGCGTGAAGCAGTTGACTGTTTGGCTGTAGTCAACCACCATCTGCAGCTCTCCCTGTTTTTAAAAACCACCACCTGGGCCCTCCATGGACTTAAGCTGGGTTCGATAATGCCCTCATCCAGCAGTCTGCACACCTCGCTTGTGATGAATTTCCTGTCTTCGTAACTATACTGCCAGCTTTTGGTGGCCACTGGTTTCCAGCCAGGGGTGAGGTTTGCAAAGAGTGCTGGAGTCGCGACCCGGAGGATGGAGAAGCTACAAGTGGGGCGGGAGGCTTGGACTGTCGCTGGCAAGAGGCCTCCGGGGTGGAGCGGTTACAGACAGAGAGTGGGGCGTGGGGCCCCCCATAGTGCAGGGAAACAGTTCAGAACTGGTACTGAAAATCCAGTCCCAGCAATACAGGAGCGCACAGTTGGGGGAGGACTAACAGTTTAAAATTGGTAAATGTGATGCCCTGGACTTTCAGGGTCACTACCAATACCCCAGTCGAGTGTGATGTGGTCGCCAATGAAATCTTCTAGTCAGGGGGGAGAATGACCAGTCCGCCATGGTGGACCTCACCTCACCTCACTGGACGGATAAAACTCTCGGTTGACCCTGAGTCAAATAAGCAATTGGTATGGTGTCCATGCACTTTAATCAGTTCTATTGCTTTTATAAGGGGATGGGGGCAGTCTTGGTCCAGAGTCACTGATGCAGAGACCTGTGCTAGGAACAGTGGAGTCTTTCTTACGTGATGACGTCACGCAGCATTGGGCCTGAAGTGCTCTACGTATGTGTGGTGATGTCAGAGAAGCAGTCGGGCTGGAACTGTCAGTATCGAGGAGCTGGGGCTGCTGCCTGCAGCCTGCTGGAGGTGTCAGCCAGCCAACGATAAGTGCTGGGGGTTGTTGCTTGCAGTCGGCGGTGGTGGGGCAGTCAGGTGGCCAGTCGTTGGCGGTAGCGACGGTGGGTATCGGGTCGGTAGCATTGGTAGCGGCATTGGGTACCAGGTCGGCAGCGTCGGTGGGTACCTGGTCAGCAGCGTCGGTGGCGGCAAGTCCCTGGTTGGCAGCTTCGGCCGTGGCGGCAGGTACCTGGTCGGCAGTGGTGGTAGCAGCGGCCATAGCGGCGGGTCCCTGGTCGGCAGCATCAGTAGCGGCGATGACGGCGGCAGCGGTCGTTGAAGTTGGGGCTTGGGCCTGGGCGGTCATTGCTCCATGTAGGAGGTCCAAGCAGGCCAATGTCATCGCGGCGAGGGTGGGCTGTACCTTCCACTGCCTGCCCCCTGACATAAGGCGCTATCTCATGGAGGAGCTCTCGCTCTCATTGGACGAGCTCTGAAGAATTGTTTGAATGGGAGGGTGACGGTTGGGCCTCACTCGAGGCACTGTGTTGGATGGCAGCCATTTTGGAGCAACACACTACAGCAAAGTGGCCATTTTTAAGGCCCTTCTGGCACCTGGCTCTCCTCACCGGACACTGGGACCTGCTGTGCTTGTCCCTCCTGCAGAAGTAGCACTTCAGGATCATGTCAGGCAGTATAGCAGCGACCGACAGGCTGTCGGAGGGCCGTGGGGTAGTAGGGTTGAGGGAGGGCATCCTACTCACTTCATAGTGTGAGGTCCAGTCCTGAGATTAAGTGTCCATACTTAAGACTGCATCCTCCATTGTCTCTGCGATCCAGATCACGTCCTCTAGGTTTTCTTCCCCATGCTCTAGCAGGTGCTGCCTCAGCTCATTCGATCGGACCCCTGCCACGTAAGCATCCCGAATGATAACATCGGTGGTCTCAGCAGCAGTTCTGTCTGAGCAGGCACAGGCTCTGCCCAGTGCCCTTAGTGCTTGGCTATAAGCTCTGCAGGACTCACCGGGCAGTTGCCTCCTGGTCACTAGTTTGAACCGGATGTAGACCCTGTTTACCGGTCGGTCGTAGAGTCCTTTAAACACCTTCATGGCTGTGGCGTAAGTACCTGCATCCTGGTTGCTGTCATAGACTCTCAGGGACACCATAGACATCAATACTAGTAGTCGATGGCCTTCCTCCTCCACAGCAGGGTCAGAGAGTTGTAGGCAAGCTTCGAAACACCTCACCCAGTGCATAAAGTCATTTGAAGCTGTAGCCAACTGCGGGTCAATGTTGAGGCATTCCGGTCGCAACATATGCTCCATCCCTTGAAAACTTTCTAGTTAATAAAATTGTAGTGCACGTTGAAAGAATCAAATGCTTATTGATCCAAACCAAGGCTTTTATTAATTAGAAGACTGGAGCGTATCACATGTAGGTTGACCAGTCCAGAATGATCTGGGTCTGGCTAGGAGCAATCCTTTAAGACCTGCCAGTAGGCGTGGCTATGCTCTCAGCCAATCACCACCATCCTATACCACAATATATACATATACACATTGGTGATAGAATCCGTACTATCATATGCTTGCCAGTCTATAATTCTCAGGATTCTCCCTATTAACTTTGTTAAACAAGGGGACCAATCCTCTGGTACTCCCCCGTGGCCAGGGTGGATGCAAAGATCATTGCCAATGGCCCAGCAATCTCTTCCCTCACTTCCTGGAGTAACCTGGAGTATATCATTTCCATTCCTAGTGACTTATTAAAATCCTAATGTTTTTAAGAAGATCCAACACTTCCTTTATCTTGGCCTCAACATGCTCCAAAACATAAGCAAGTTATTAATGCATATAACAAATGGCAATGTTCCTAGCACTGGTTCATGTAGATAAGGAACTGCAGGCAGAATTGCAAAAGCTGGTAAAGTATGCACAACTTTAAATAAAAGGAAATTTCTGGCTTATTACAAGTGCCAAAGGTGTGTCTATGGATGGTACAAACAAAGAAATGATGCAGTATGGCACTGAAGACGGAAGTGATTGTACTAAGTTGTGGAAGAGGTGATACTAGCTGGATGTTGGTACCTCACAGATGGGCCTCATGAAGGAAGGTTTCAATTCATTTGTTACAGGGAATCAAGAAGTTCTTGGGGAGAATGGCTGAGAAAGACATCGCCAAAGTAAAACTGGTGTGGTCCAAGGAAAAAGAAGATCAAAGATTACGGTAGCACAGTTGGTGTCGTGCCTTTACAGCGTCAGCAACCAGGACCGGGGTTCAAATCCAGTGCTGTCTGTGAGGAGTTGGTATGTTCTCCCCGCGTCTGCTTGGTTTTCTCCAGGGACTCCAGTTTCCTTCCACTGTTCAAAATGAAACAGGGGCGTAGGTTAATTGGGTGTAAATTGGGTGGCATGGACTCGTGGGCCAAAAGTGCTTGTAGGTCTAAATTTTTTTAAAATTAAAAACGCTTCATGTAAATGTACGGTTTAATTAAGAGTGATGACCAATGGTTTGTGCGGCCAGGTCGCAAAACAAATAAAAGCCAAACATAACACTTGCTCTGAAGTTACATTTCAGAGCAGGTGGAGACAAACAATTTTTCCCCTTGAAGGGGTTGGTGACCGATTGGATTTTTAAGTCAGTTTGCACTTTGCAAGGTAGATTAAATTTTAATTACACATTTCAAGTTCAAGTTAATTATTATCACATGTACCAAGATGGTGCATGGAAGGTTGTTTTTGCCAGCAGACCAGTGGACGTAAACAGTTCGAGAGTGCAAGGTTACAGAGGGAGGTTATTTGGCAGGTGTTGGGATTAGTGAAATACTTGCTGGAGTAATTCAGCAGGTCGCATTACATCGATCGGAAGCAAAGTGTGAGGCGTTTCAGGCGCCCCCACCCCCACCCCCACCCCCAACCCCAACCATGCCTCTCATCCGGACCTCGCCCCTTACCCACACCACGTACTCCATCCTGACCACGTCCCTCACTCGGACCTCACCCATCAACTTTCCATGCCCCCTCACCCTGGCCGAGCCCCATCGCTCTGGCCACGCCCCTCATGGCCGCATATCGCACCCTGGCCACGCCCCTCGCCTTGGCCACGCCCCCTCTCACATTGGTCACGCCTCCCTCCGTATCGGACTTCGCTCCCTCTCCTGTCCAATCAGAATCGCTTATTGAGGCAGCTGACGGGAGCGGCGGAGTGCGCCGCCCATTAGTCACATGACCGCTCCCTCGCTGAAGATGGCGCTGGAGGCGTCTTCTCCCGGGTGGCAGCCGGACGGCCTGGACGCCGGCTCGCAGAGTAGGTGTTCACTCTCGGGACGGACTGGAGGCCGGAGGCTGGGGCCAGGGAGCGGGGGGCACGGCCGCCGTTGTTGTGACAGCAGCATCGCCGCCTCCTACCGCGGTCACCGAGGGGGTGGGACGGGATAGTGAATACTGAAGGGCCGAGCCGTAGAAGTGGCCCTGCCGGAGATTAGCGCAGGTTTCCCGTCTCCCTGCCTTCACACTGACAGTCGACAGGAGATAAGGGACCACAGCGGACAACCAGGCCCTTCGACCCATCTAGTCTGTGCTGAGCTCCTATTGATGTGGACCACAGCCCTCCAAACCCCTCCATCCATGCACTTTTCCATGATTTTCTGACATGTGGAAATCCAGCCTCACACTTTGCTTCCGATCGATGTAATGCGACCTGCTGAATTACTCCAGCAAGTATTTCACTAATCCCAACACCTGCCAAATAACCTCCCTCTGTAACCTTGCACTCTCGAACTGTTTACGTCCACTGGCTGACAGCTCACCACTCTGTGTGAAGAAGTTTCCCCAAAAGATTTTAACCTCATCCCAGTCTTGTTTCAATTATTTATTCATCAATGTTTGGAAATGTGGGGGGGAGAAAAAACGTTTACATAGAATAGGCACTACTTTCTCGGGCATGCTATTGAACATGAGAGGAAATAAAGACCCCTTTGGTTTAACTTGTGGAATAGTTTGCCAGTATGTGACTAAGGTGAGCTGTTAATGCATGGACACATTACTTCATTTCTTCCTATATGTTTAGGAATCCATGCTGAGGTGCAATTGAAGAGTTATGGGAAATTTCTTGAGGAGTATACAAATCAGCTGAAAGGAATTGAAGATGCATTGGATGACTCCATTGGGGATGTCTGGGATTTTACACTGGATCCCATAGCGCTTAAGGTATATCTAAAAAATTTCATGGTCCAGATTTTGAGGTTCACAATATTTAGAATATTAACAACGCAGTGGAGTTCTGATTATAGATGTGCTGTCATCCGCTGTCAGAATTAGTACAATGTTCTCAATTGGGAGCTGTAGTTTGTTTAAGATAAGAACGTAAGTAATAGAGCAGGCTCACAGCGTTTATTCTGCTCCTATAGTTCAATTTCTGTTGTTGCTTCCTGCTGCATCATCATGTCTTCTGATTTCTTTACCATAGAACCAAATGACACTACATGAAAACGAACAGGCCCTTCAACCCATCTTGTTCGTACCAAGCTATTATTCCATCTCGACCCATCCAGTACCTAGACCACATCCCTCCAAACCCCATCTACCTATCCAATCTTCTCTTAAATGTTGAAATCAGACCACCTGTCAGTTGGCAGCTTGTTCCACACTTTCATCACCCCCTGAGTGAATAAGGTCCTCCTTGTGTTCCCTTTAAACATTTCATGAGAGGTGTGGCATTTTGGGCTGTCTAACATGGGTAGGATCTATACAGGGGTCTGGGGAGTGTTGTGGAGCAGAGGGATTAGAGAGCATAGTACCTTTAAAGTGGCTTCAGGAGTAGAAAGGTGGTCAAAAGGTCTTTTGGCACATTGGCCTTCCTTCATAGGATTTAGTCTCAAGACATTGGTGAGGCCACATTTTGAGAATTGTGTTCAGTTCTGGTCACCGTGCTAGAAGAAAGATGATCCCAAACTGATGAGGTTTACGGGGTGGGGGGGGGGGGATGGGACGGGTGGCTGACCTATCAGGAGAGGTCATTTTAGGGGGTGGAGGTCCGAGGCAAGCCCTCTCTGTTATGTTCCATGTACGGTTCCAAAATTTGTTCAAATAATGTGACTTTATTTTTTAAATTATATGTTATTTTTTCCAATGGAATACATTTATTCATTTCCAAGTACCATTGCTGTACTCTCAGGCTCTCTTCCGATTTCCAAGTTGATATTATACATTTTTTTGCTACAGCTAAGGCTATCATAATAAATCTTTTTTGCGCTTCATCCAGTTTGAGGCCTAATTCTTTACTTCTTGTATTACTTAGAAGAAAGATCTCTGGATTTTTTGGTATGTTATTTTTTGTGATTTTATTTAATATCTGATTTAGATCTTCCCAAAACTTTTTCACTTTCTCACATGCCCAAATTGCATGTACTGTTGTTCCCGTTTCTTTCTTACAGCAAAAACATCTATCTGATAATGTTGGATCCCATTTTTTTTTTAACTTTTGGAGCATGATATGAGCAGGCTGGCACTATATTCCTTAGAGATCAAGAGGATAACATGTACAAAATCATGGGAGGAATACAGTCTTTTGCCCAGAGTTGTGAAATCGATAACTGGAGGACATGCATTTAAAGTGAGGGGGAGAGGTTTAATAGGAACCCAAGGGGTGACTTTTTTTAAATGGGGTTTGCTGGTGGTGGTTGAGTCAGGTGCTATTGAAATGTTTAAGAAAATAACTGGACAATGCATGGATAGGATGAGCTTAGAGCAGCCATTATCAATGGAGGCTGTATGCCCACTGGGGTCCACAGCACATTTAAGGTGGGATGGGGGGGGGGGGGTCATGGTCTGAAATCATAAAATATTTTTATGTTTTATGTAGTCGGTAGGAGAGAAATATGGAAGAAACCAACTAAACTTGACTGTTTAGTCAAGGGGGAAGGGGGCCCATAAACTTTGAGCAGAGTCCTAAGCCAAAAAAAGGTTGAGAATGGGTGGTTTAGAGGGATTTGGGCCAAATGCAGGCAGTTGGGACCAATGTGAGCGAGACATTTTGGTTGGATTGGATAAATTGGGTCAAAGAGCCTGTTTCCATGCTGTGTGACCCCATGATTCTACCTGCGATGTTACTGAACGCTCATTTAGTTTGTCCACATCAATTTTCTTTATATCCTTGACATTGTAAACATTCTCACTTAGTTTTTTGTCATGAGCAGGTTGATAAATATTGACGTTTGGTCTTCTCTGATCTTGATATGGTGAATAGTTGGAGCCAAAACATGTTGCTCTATCATGAGCCACAGTCTGTCAACCTGAGAAGGAGCAGTTCATTCATTCAAATAGCTGCCTCAAATTTGGCCTGTGGTCAAGGACAGGGGAGTGAGGCAGGAAATGGGGTCCAAAAGACTCTGCTGAAGGAGCACCATACTTGATCTTGTCTCACGTCCGAGATTCTTACTCCTTGTGTGGATAAGAGTGCAGGGTTGTAGGAAGGATGAGCAACCTGACTGGTTCAGGAAGCCATTCATTTGGGGGAAGAGAAGGGAAATGTAATGGTATTTTTGGGTCACCTTATCTGACCTGCAGAGGAAATTACAGTAGGAGGAGAAAGATCCTGTTGTCGTGGTCCATAAAGGTACCAACGACATGGGTGGAAAGAGGTTTTGCTAAGAGAATTTGAGGAGCTAGGGACCAAATTAAAAAAGCAGAACCAAAGAAGGTTGTAATCTGGATCACCAGCTGAGTCACTTGCAAATTGGCACAGAGTCCAGAAGATTTAGAGTTAAATCTGTGGCTCAAGGATGGAGTAGGAGAAATGGGTTCCAATTCATGGGAAATTGGTATCAGTATTGGGGGAGGAAGGAAGGAACTGTTCAAAGGGGATGGGGTCCATCTGACCCGTGATGGGGACATGGATCCTGACAAATCGCATGTGGACAGGGCTTTAAACTAAACAGATTGGAGAGGGGTGAATAAAGAAAAAGAGGAAAGTGTGGATAAAGTAAAAGTTTAAAAGAGAAAAGTAAGAATAAAGGGGGGGAAAAAGGTCAAGTGCAAAAGAGGCAACGATTACCAGATTTTAAAAGCGTAATGGTATAAATGCTCGTAGTACGTCAAACAAGGTCAGTGAACTCGTGGTACAAATCAGTACAAAGGGGTAAGATTTAGTGGCTATTACAGAAACGTGGTTGTAGGGTGGGAAAGATTGGGAATTAAATGTCCAAGGATATCAGGAATATGGAAGGAGAGGTTGGATGGTAAAGGTGGTGGGGTTACGCTCTTAGTTCAGGATGAGATCAGGGCAATAGTGAGAGACAGTGTAAGATCTAATGAGCTAACTTAGAGTTGAGTCTTTTTAGGTAGAGATTAGGAATAGGGTAAAGGGAAAACTCACTAGTGAGAGTTATCTATAGGCCATCTAATAATAACAATACAGTGGCAAAGGCAGTAACCAAGAAATATCAGAGGCATGTAAAGATTGAATGAACAGCAGTTATCATAGGGGACTTTAACATGCACAATGACTGGGTGAATCAGGTTGGTTGAGCAACCTTGATGAAGACCATAGAATGCACACGACATGGCTTTCTTTTTTTAAATTTTTTAAATTTTTCACTCTGAACCATATCAACCAAAATACATACAAACATTTCCCTCTTAAATATACACAGTGGCATTTTCTCCCCTTTCCCCCCCTACCTTCCCTCCCCACTCCAAAACCAATAAACATTCAACATGTACAATACAATAAAACCATTAAACAATGTCGTCACACACTGAAAAATAAATAAGAAAAATGTGTCATCTACTTTTGGATCAAGTCATTTTGTCTTCTTATCATTTTAGGGGGTGGAGGTCCGAGGCAAGCCCTCTCTGTTATGTTCCATGTACAGTTCCCAAATTTGTTCAAATAATGTGACTTTATTTTTTAAATTATATGTTATTTTTTCCAATGGAATACATTTATTTATTTCCATGTACCATTGCTGTATTCTCAGGCACTCTTCCGATTTCCAAGTTGACATTATACATTTTTTTGCTACAGCTAAGGCTATCATAATAAATCTTTTTTGCGATTCATCCAGTTTGAGGCATAATTCCTTACTTATGTCTTACTTAGAAGAAAGATCTCTGGATTTTTTGGTATGTTATTTTTTTGTGATTTTATTTAATATCTGATTTAGATCTTCCCAAAACTTTTTCACTTTCTCACATGCCCAAATTGCTTGTACTGTTGTTCCCATTTCCTTCTTACAGCGAAAACATCTATCTGATAATGTTGGATCCCATTTTTTTAACTTTTGGGGCGTGATATGTAACCTGATGCAAGGATCAACAATGAGATAGACAACAGACTCGCCAAGGCAAATAGCGCCTTTGGAAGACTACACAAAAGAGTCTGGAAAAACAACCAACTGAAAAACCTCACAAAGATAAGCGTATACAGAGCCGTTGTCATACCCACACTCCTGTTCGGCTCCGAATCATGGGTCCTCTACCGGCACCACCTACGGCTCCTAGAACGCTTCCACCAGCGTTGTCTCCGCTCCATCCTCAACATCCATTGGAGCGCTTACATCCCTAACGTCGAAGTACTCAAGATGGCAGAGGTCGACAGCATCGAGTCCACACTGCTGAAGATCCAGCTGCGCTGGATGGGTCACGCCTCCAGAATGGAGGACCATCGCCTTCCCAAGATCGTGTTATATGGCGAGCTCTCCACTGGCCACCGTGACAGAGGTGCACCAAAGAAAAGGTACAAGGACTGCCTAAAGAAATCTCTTGGTGCCTGCCACATTGACCACCACCAGTGGGCTGATAACGCCTCAAACCGTGCATCTTGGCGCCTCACAGTTTGGCGGGCAGCAACCTCCTTTGAAGAAGACCGCAGAGCCCACCTCACTGACAAAAGGCAAAGGAGGAAAAACCCAACACCCAACCCCAACCAACCAATTTTCCCCTGCAACCGCTGCAATCGTGTCTGCCTGTCCCGCATCGGACTTGTCAGCCACAAACGAGCCTGCAGCTGACGTGGACTTTTTACCCCCTCCATAAATCTTCGTCCGCGAAGCCAAGCCAAAGAAAAGAAAAAGAAGAACCAATTATACTGTATCATGCGTAACCTTGTGTTTATTATATTCTTCATAGTTCCAGAACATAACTTTTTCCATGTTTCATTTTTTATCTTTATGTTTAAATCCTTTTCCCACTTTTGTTTGGGTTTAAAGCTTATTTCATCATTTTTCTTCTTTTGCAGCTTGATGTACATGTTCGTTATAAATCTTTTAATTATCATTGTGTCTGTAATCGCATATTCAAAGCTTTTCTGGTAATCTCAGACTGTTTCCCAATTTATTCTTTAAGTAGGCTTTTAGTTGATGGTATGCAAACATTGTACCATGAGTTATTCCATATTTGTACTTCATTTGTTCAAATGTTAATAAATTATTTCCCAAAAAACAATATTCTATTTTTAAAATTCCTTTTCTCTCCCATTCTCTCAAGGAAAGGAATCTATTGTAAAAGGGATTAGCTGATTTGGCATCAGTAATAATTTTGGTATTTGGTAATTTGATTTTTTCCTTTCTAAGTGAATCTTCTTCCATATATTGAGTAAATGATGCAATACTGGTGAGCTTTTATATCGTACCAGCTTTTCATCCCACTTATAAAGTATATGTTCCGGTACCTTCTCCCCTATTTTATCTAGCTCTATCTTAGTCCAATCTGGTTTTTCTCTTGTCTGATAAAAATCTGATATATAACTTAATTGTGCTGCTCAATAATAATTTTTAAAGTTTGGTAACTGCAAACCACCTTGGTTGTATTTCTCTGTTAATTTATCTAACGCTATTCTCTGTTTCCCCCTTTCCATAAAAATTTCTTTATTATTCTCTTTAGTTCATTAAAGAATTTATCTGTTAAGGGAATTGGTAACAATTGAAATAAGTATTATATCCTTGGGAAGACATTAATTTTAATGCAATTTACCCTCCCTATCAATGTTAGCGGTAATTCTTTCCAATGTTCTAAGTCTTCCTGCAATTTCTTTATTAGTGGCTGATAATTTAATTTGTACAAATGGCTTAAATTATTATCTAACCTAATACCTAGGTATTGGATTGCTTGTGTATGCCATTTAAATGGTGATTCTTTTTAAAATTCTGTATAATCCGCATTGCTCATTAAATCACTTCACTTTTATTTGTGTTGATCTTGTACCCCGATATTTCTCCATACTCCTTCAATCAATTTCTTATGTAGTTCTTTTATTGATATTTCTGGTTCTGTTAAGTATACTATGATGTCATCTGCAAATAAACTGATTTTATACACCTCCTTTATTTTTATACCTTTTATTTTCTTTTCCTTATCAGTTCTACCAATGGTTCTATTGCTAAAGCGAACAGTGAGGGAGATAATGGACATCCCTGCTTAGTTGACCTACTTAATTTAAATTGGTTTGATACATATCCATTTACTGTTACCTTTGTCAATGGTCCATTATATAATGCTTTAATCCAATTAATATATTTTTCTGGTAGATTGAACCTCTGTAGTACTTTGAATTCCATTCTATCCTGTCAAAGGCTTTTTCTGCGTCTAAAGCAACAGCCACTGTTGGCATCTTATTTCCTTGAACTGCGTGAACTAAATTAATAAATTTACAGACATTATCCGCTGTTCGTCTTTTCTTAATAAATCCAGTTTGATCTTGTTTTACTATTTTTGGTACACAGTTGGCCCATCTGTTTGCTAATAATTTTGCTATTATCTTATAATCTGAGTTAAGTAGAGTCTATATGATGCTGGTGTTAGTGAATCCTTTCCTGTCTTTGGTATTTCTGTAATTATTGCTGTCTTACATGAATCTGGCAAGTTTTGTGTTTCTTCTCTCTGATTCATTACTTCCAGGAGAGGAGGAATTAATAACTCTTTAAAATGGTTTTATAGAATTCTATTGGGAATCATCCTCTCCAGGTGTTTTATTGTTTGTCAGCTTTTTTAATATATCCTGTACTTCCTCTATTTCAAATGGTTTCATCAATTTGTTTTTTTCCTCTTCTTGCAATTTCAGCAGCTCAATTTTTGTTAAATCTCTTCTATTTTAACATCTTTCCCCTCGTTCTCAGTTTGGTATAATTGTTCATAAAATTCCTTAAAGTTCTCATTAATCTCCATTGGATTATATGTAATTTGTTTGTCCTTTTTCCTTGATGCCAATAGTTCTTTTAGCTTGTTCTGTTTTAAGTTGCAGGGCTAATATTTTATGTGTTTTTTTCTACTTCATAATACTTTTGCTTTATTTTCATTATGTTCTTCTCCACCTTATACGTTTGTAATGTTTCATATTTTTTTTTGTCCACCAATTCTCTTCTTTTTGTTATATCATCCCTTGTTGCTCGTTCCTTTTCTTTATTTATTATCTCCCTTTCCAACTGTTCTATTTCCCGATTGTAGTCCTTTTTCATCTTAGTTACATAACTTCTTATCAGCCCTCTAATGAAAGCTTTCATTGCACCCAAAATATAAATTTGTCTTTCACTGATTCCATATTTACTTCAAAGTACATTTTAATTTGGCGTTCAATAAACTCTCTAAATTCCTGCCTTTTAAGTAGCATGGAGTTTAACCTCCATCTATATGTTCTTGGTGGGATGTCCTCCAGTTCTATTGCTAATAACACGGGTGAATGATCAGATAGCAATCTAGCTTTATATTCATTTTTCCTAACTCTCCCTTGAATATGGGCCAACAACAAAAACATATCAATCCTTGAGTATGTTTAATGCCTACTGGAATAATATGAGTATTCCTTCTCCCTTGGCTGCTGCCTCCTCCATATATCCATAAGTTTCATTTCCTGCATTTCCTGCATTGATTTAACCATAAATTTGGCCACTTTATTCTTTTTGCTAGTCTTTTATCCAGTTTTATCCCACATTGGATCCAAATTAAGGTTAAAATTCTCTCCTTTCAATATATTCTCTTGCGTATCTACAATCTTCAAAAAAAATCTTGCATAAACTTTTGATCCTCTTCATTAGGTGCATATATATTGAGCAAATTCCAAAATTCTGAATATATCTGACACTTCATTACATATCTCCCTGCTGGATCTATTATTTCCTCCTCTATTTTGATTGGTACATTTTTTTAAATTAATATAGCTACACCTCTAGCTTTTGAATTATATGATGCTGCCACTACGTGCCCTACCCAGTCTCTCTTTAATTTGTTATGTTTCACTTCAGTTAGATGCTATGTCTATTTTTTCTTTTTTAAGTAAATTTAATAGCCTCTTCCATTTAATTTGATTATGTATTCCATTAATATTTCTTTGGCTTGGCTTCGCGGACGAAAATTTATGGAGGGGTAATGTCCACGTCAGCTGCAGGCTCGTTTGTGGCTGACAAGTCTGATGTGGGACAGGCAGAAACGGTTACAGCGGTTCCAAGGGAAAATTGGTTGGTTGGGGTTGGGTGTTGGGTTTTTCCTCCTTTGTCTTTTGTCAGTGAGGTGGGCTCTGCGGTCTTCTTCAAAGGAGGTTGCTGCCCGCCGAACTGTGAGGCGCCAAGGTGCACGGTTTGAGGCGATATCAGCCCACTGGCGGTGGTCAATGTGGCAGACACCAAGAGATTTCTTTAGGCAGTCCTTGTACCTCTTCTTTGGTCACCTCTGTCTCGGTGGCCAGTGGAGACTCGCCATATAACACGATCTTGGGAAGGCGATGGTCCTCTATTCTGGAGACGTGACCTACCCAGCGCAGTTGGATCTTCAGCAGCGTGGATTTGATGCTGTCGGCCTCTGCCATCTCGAGTACTTCGATGTTGGAGATGAAGTCGCTCCAATGAATGTTGAGGATGGAGCGGAGACAACGCTGGTGGAAGCGTTCTAGGAGGCGTAGGTGATGCTGGTTGAGGACCCATGATTCGGAGCCGAACAGGAGTGTGGGTATGACAACGGCTCTGTATACGCTAATCTTTGTGAGTTTTTCAGTTGGTTGTTTTTCCAGACTCTTTTGTGTAGTCTTCCAAAGGCACTATTTGCCTTGGCGAGTCTGTTGTCTGTCTCGTTGTTGATCCTTGCATCGATGAAATGGTGCAGCCGAGATAGGTAAACTGCTTGACCGTTTTGAGTTTTGTGTGCCTGATGGAGATGTGGGGGGGCTGGTAGTCATGGTGGGGAGCTGGCAGATGGAGGACCTCAGTTTTCTACAGGCTGACTTCCAGGCCAAACATTTTGGCAGTTTCCGCAAAACAGGACGTCAAGCGCTGAAGAGCTGGCTCTGAATGGGCAACTAAAGCGGCATCATCTGCAAAGAGTAGTTCACGGACAAGTTGCTCTTATGTCTTGGTGTGAGCTTGCAGGCGCCTCAGATTGAAGAGACTGCCATCCGTGCGGCACCGGATGTAAACAGCATCTTCATTGTTAAGGTCTTTCATGGCTTGTTTCAGCATCATGCTGAAGAAGATTGAAAAGAGGGTTGGTGTGAGAACGCAGCCTTGCTTCACGCCATTGTTAATGGAGAAGGGTTCAGAGAGCTCATTGCTGTATCTGACCCGACCTTGTTGGTTTTTGTGCAGTTGGATAACCATGTTGAGGAACTTTGGGGGGCATCCGAGGCGCTCTAGTATTTGCCAAAGCCCTTTCCTACTCACAGTGTCGAAGGCTTTGGTGAGGTCAACAAAGGTGATGTAGAGTCCTTTGTTTTGTTTTCTGCACTTTTCTTGGAGCTGCCTGAGGGCAAAGACCATGTCAGTAGTTCCTCTGTTTGCGCGAAAGCCGCACTGTGATTCTGGGAGAACATTTTCGGTGATACTAGGTATTATTCTATTTAGGAGAATCCTAGTGAAGATTTTGCCTGCAATGGAGAGCAGCGTGATTCCCCTGTAGTTTGAGCAGTTTGACTTCTCGCCTTTGTTTTTGTACAGGGTGATGATGATGGCATCACGAAGGTCCTGAGGCAGCTTTCCTTGGTCCCAGCAGAGGTTGAAAAACTCATGCAGGTTGGCATGCAGAGTTTTGCTGCCAGACTTCCAGACCTCTGGGGGGATTCCATCCATACCTGCTGCTTTGCCACTTTTCAGTTGTTCAATTGCCTTATATGTCTCTTCCCGGATGAGGACCTCATCCAGCTCTAGCCTTAAGGGCTGTTGAGGGAGCTGGAGCAGGGTGGATTCTTGGACTGAGTCTTTGCCGACGCGAGCGTTGAAGTTGCCAAGGATGACAACCTTGTCGGCTGTAGGGGTGCGTTGAATGAGGTTGCGCAGATCAGGCCACCGCCTCCCCCTCGCTTCTGCCCGGACCAGGGCCTCCGCCTGCTTCACTCTACCGAGGCCGGGGCCACCGCCTCCTCCTCACTCTTGCCCGGATCGGGGCCGCCACTGCTTACCTTCTGCTTGGACTGGGGCCGGGGCTGCCGCCGCATACCTTCTGCCCGGACCGGGGCCAGGGCAGCCGCTGCCTTCCCTGTGCCTGAACCAGGGCCACTGCCTCCTTCTTTCTGCCCGGACCGGGGCCTCCGCCTGCTTTGCTCTACCGAGGCCGGGGCCACTGCCTCCCCCTTGCTTTTTACATTTTACACCCCAGTTACACAGCAGTAAGAAAGGGTGTGACTCGGTCAACCCCCGTCATTAATATTTATAGTCATATAATTCAACATGGCCAGAGATGGCTTTCTTCAACAGCATGTTCCTACAAGAGAACATACTATTTTGGATCTGGTCCTGTGTAATGAGACAGGAAAAATTATTGATCTTGTAGTTAGGGATCCTGTTGGAAAGAGTGATTATAGTGACTGAGTTTATCATATAAATGTTAGGGCAGTATGCTTGGCATAGCGGTTAGCACAACACCTTTACAGTGCTAACGATAGTGTCTGGGGTTTGAATCTTGTGCTGTCTGTTGGGAGTTTGTAAGTTCTCCCTGTGTCCTCATCGGTTTTCTCTGGGAGCTCTAGTTTTCTTCCACTGTTTGAAACATACTGGGGGTGTAGGTTAATTGGGTGTAAATTGGACAGTATGGACATGTGGGCTGAAATGGCCTGTTATCATGCTGTGTGTCTAAATTTAAATTAAAAAATTTATTTAAAATGAAGGTACAATAGTTTGGTCGAAGGAAGACTACAAGGACATGAAGGAGGAGTTGGTTAGGGGAGACTGGGAACATTAAAAGAGATTTTTCACTGTGTTCAACAAAACTATAAGGACAGTAAATCTGGGGGTGAACATCCTTGAATATCAAAAGAAATCAAGGAAGGCATCGAACTAAAAGCTCATGCGTACAAAGTTGCCAAAGAAACACAAAGTGAGCAATTAAAGAAAGATAAAGTTAGACTATGAGAAAGGGTTAGGACAAAATATAAAAATGGACAAGTAAATCATAGAAAATAGGCCATTAGGCCCTAATAGTCTATGCTGATACATCATTCCTCCCATTCCTCCAGACCTCTCATATCCATGATTCTATCCAATTTATTCTTAAAACGTAAGAATGAGCCCGCATTCACCATGTCAGATGGCAGATTGTTCCACACTCCCACCACTCTCTGTGAAGTTACCACTAATGTACCCTCTGATCCTTTCACTCTAAAGCCATGTTCTCTCATATTTATCTCTCCTAATCTAAGTGGAAAGAGCCGACTCACATTTATTATGACTGTACCCCTCATAATCTTGTAAACCTCTATCAAATCTTCCCTCATTCTTCTACGCTCCAAGGAATAAAGTCCTAACCTGTTTAACCTTTCCCTGTAACTCAACTCCTGAAGACTTGGCTATATCCTAGTAAATCTCTGCTTTCTTTCAATCTTATTATTATCCTTCCTGTAATTTAGCAACCAGAACTGCCCACAATACTCCAAATGTGGCCTCACAAATGTCTTTACCAACTTTACCATAACATCCCAACTTCTATACTCAATACTTTGATTTATGATGGCCAAGATGCCAAAACCCTGTCAACTCTGTCTACCTGTAACACCACTTTCAGGGAATTATGTATCTGAATTCCCAGATCCCTTTGTTCTTCCACACTCCTCAGTGCCCTACCATTTACTGTGATGTCCTTCCTTAGTTTGTATTTCCAAAATACAACACCTCATACTTGGTTACATTAAATTCTATTGCTCATTTTCTGGCCCATTTTTCCAATTGGTCCAGATCCCTCTGCAATCTTTGAAAGCCTTCCTCACTGTCAACAACGCCCCCTATCTTTGTGTCATCAGCAAACTTGCTGATCCAATTTCCTACATTATCATCCAGATCATTGATATAGACAACAACCAACAATGGTCCCAGCACCGATCCCTGAGGCACACCACTAGTTACAGGCCTCCAGTCTGAGAAGCATCATCCATCCCCACTCTTTCCCTTCTCCCATTCAGCCAATTTTGAATCCAGTTTACAACCTCACCATGGATACCTAGTGTCTGAACCTTCTGAACTAACCGCCCATGTGGAACCTTGTGAAAGGCTTTACTAAAGTTCATGCAGACAATATCCACAGCCTTTCCTTCATCTACTTTCTTGGTAACTTCCTCGAAAAACTCTAAGATTAATTAAACACAACCCTACCATGCACAAAACCACACTGACTATCCTTAATCATCCCTTGGCTGTCTGAATACTTATATACCTGATCTCTTAGAACACCCTCCAATAATTTATCCCCTGCTGACATCAGGCTCATCAGCCTGTAATTTCCTGGTTTACTTTTGGAGCCTTTTTTAAACGACAGCATGAGTCGCCCTCCAATCCATCCGGGACCTCACCTGTGGCTAAGAATATTTTAAATATTTCTGCCAGGACCCCTGCAACTTCTACTTTGGTCTCCCTCAAGGTCCAAGGGAATATCATATCTGACCCGGGGGGTTTTATCTACCTTTGATTCACTGCAAGGCAACAAGCACTTGCTCCTCCTTAATCTCTATATGTTCCATGTCACTTCTGCTTGTTTTCCTCCCTTCCTTGTGCTACTTTCCTCAGTAAATACTGATGCAAAAAAAACTTTTTAAGATCTCCCCCCATCTTGTGAGGCTCCACACATAGATAACCACTCTGATCTTCTAGGGGACCAATTTTGGCCCTTACTATCCTTTTACTCTTAACATACATGTCGAAACCCTTTGGGTTTACCGTCACATTGTCTGCCAAAGCAACCTCATGTCTTCTTTTTGCCTTCCTGATTTCCTTCTGAAGTATTCTCTTATATTTTCTATACTCTTCTAGTGCCTCATTTGATCCTTGTTGCCTATACCTGCTATACACCTTAACCAGATCCAATGACATAGCTAGGGGGAGAAGGGGAAGTGGCCGCTCCCCTTGATAAAATTTTTTAAAAGTGGTTCCTTCAGCTCAGCAACACCCATGCCCATGGCATCTGGCACAGTTCAAAAAGAGGTGCCACTGATTTGCCCTGCAATCTCCTATCTGTGCTCCCTGCAGATTGGGTTATAGCTGGCGTGGATTGCATGCTGTGCTTGTGTGAATTGTGCAAACACAAGGCACAAAGAGAATTTTAGGTTTGAACTGTAAATCAGAGAGAGAGGGAGAGCCTGAGAAGTGATAGCTGTAAGTAAAATGTTTGTTTTATTTAAAAACTGAATTGATTTGCATATTGTGTCCCCTGGTGTTCACGTAGGCTGAAGGGAGGGTTCAGAGTTGGCATCGGGAGCTCTGGTGTACACCTGTAGGGTGACTGCTGAGGGGAAGGTTCGTATTTGGGCTTCAGGAGCTCCCGATGCCGGAGTCCCGACTTCGAACCCTCCCCTGTACCCTCAACCTACCACACACGCACACCGGATCTATACAAATCAAATGGAGGTGTTACATTTTAATTATATTAGTGTATGAAAGAAGCAATATTGGACCACGAGTTCTGAATGATGCCTCTTCAAACTTGCCTTTACTATTATGTAAAGTAAAACAAAAACAACCTGAGCATATTTGGTTTGTAAATTATTATGTGCCCAGCATTGTTAAGTTTTAGAGAGGAATAAAATGCAAGCTTATGCTCCCACTCACAGGTGTCAGGTGAGCACCTTATCTTTAATTCTCATTTTGAAAATTCGGTGCTTATGAGTTAAGTGAAATAGTCACCTTGCCAAGCAACCTCTCATCAACCCATTATTTCAAGGGAAGGGTGGCAGATTGGACGCGGCCAATAGCAACAAAAATGGCAAAACGTACACACACAACTCCCCAAATCAAGAAACTCAGGGCAAGTTGTCCCACTTCAAGCCGAATGCCCCAAGCTTCTGAGAGCATCATATGGCCATCATACGAAACAGAGCCTGCCAGCTCGCTCTGTCCAGCGCTGAGTTGGCGAGATTCTAAATAATTTGGAAAGTGTAAGGTGACAAGGAGCAAGAAACAACCAGAAGGCATTATAATGTTACAAAATGTTTATTTTCTGTGCTTGGGTTTTGAGACTTAGCTTTAAGTTAACCTGCCAGTTCTTGCCCCTTTTTCTGCATTTGGATATCGTGAATATGCAAAGACTTTACAAATTTTTATGCAAGAGTTAAATCAGTCCCAAATCTGTTTTGTGTTTTTTAAAAATAATCTTTCTTTCACAATTTCAACACTAAACTCCAGCCTTCTGATCAAGCATGTACAAGAGAGTCAAATCCTGAAACAAGCCTTTGATTTGATTTACTCACTGAATGAACTTCTCTTTAATAAAGTTCAGATGAATGTTGCATTGAGTGGATATCAGAGTCAGTCCAAGCCTGGAGATTTTCTCAGTCAGTCAGGGTGAGCAGCAGCAATGATTCTTTTTTTAAAAATATTTTATTTTTTGGTTTTTTTCCATAAATATACATAGAAAAGCTGTAATATAAAAAAAAAACCTCTCTAATATTAAATATAGAAAACTTTTTCTTTACAAACAACCCCCCTCCCAGAGTATAAATCCACACAACATCAGGGCTCACATTTATGTTGATCATCAAAAATTCTAGATGGGGAAGTCACTTGTATTTATACTACAGTGGCATTTATTATTATTATCATTACAATTGGACTCCGATATGATCCTGTAGCCTGCCGCTACAAAGAAACACACATACAATGTGGCAGGTTAAGCTCACTCCTTTATTAGGGTTGGAAAGGCTGCTTTTATACTGTTCAAGTTCCTGCTGTTTTTTTTTGCTGATTGACTGAGTCATCCATACGAATAACAATAGCGGGTGGGAACATCCATGCATATGAATGCCCTTCTTCCCCAGCCTGTTTCTGCTGAGTTAGCTGGGCGGGCAGCTTGACCAATGCCATTTTAGGGCTGTTGGTCTGATGCTGCCCCAGCTTCTACCCCCACTGATTCGTTGTCCTGGGAGTCACTTTAGCGATCTCTGTCCGCGTCTGCTGCCGGGCGATGTTCTGGCCCGATCTCCGCAATTGCGGGCTGCCACAATCCAAATATATCTTAAAAATACCATATTTGTTCTTTAAGTTGTATGTAATTTTTTTCATAGGTATTGCAACTATTTATCTCAGCAGTCCATCGTGTTATATGTAGAGGGGAATCAGATTTCCAAGTAATCGCAGTACATTTCTTTTCCATTGCTAAGGTTATTTTAACAAATTAAATTTGGAATTTGGTTAATTTATTGCTTAGTTGCCAAGAAGATAAAGCTCCAGGTCACCCGTGAAAGCCACCCCTGTTAACCTTGTTAATATTTCAATAATATCCTGCCAGAAAGGTCTCACCTTCACACATGACCACGTAGTATGTGAAAACGTTCCTATTTCTATCCCACCCTGAAACACATTTCTGATATTTCAGATTTTGATTTATGCAACTTCTGGGGTGTGAGATATGATTGGTGTAGTAAATTATATTGCACTGATTTGTATCTTGCATTTATAATTGATGCCATACTATCCAAACACCAATCAGATCAACATCTGTCCATTATTGCAGCACCTTGATCCGCCTCCCATCTCTCCCTGAATCTGGTACTGCATGATATTTTACTCATCCATCTTCTTCCTGATGAAAGGAGTAAAGATTGTGGCTAGAGGGAGATGAGTCTTTCTATATGTTGGCTGCTTTCCTAAGGCACTGGGAGTTATAAATGGAGTCAGCGGCGGGGAAGAGAGTCTGTGTGATAGTGTGAGCCATGTTCACAACTCGGCACTTCTTGTGATCTTCGACGGAGAAGTTCCCATCCCACACAGCGATGTATCCTGGATTTCCAATATACACCTGTGGGAAATTTTGAAGGATGCAGGTGATGTACCAAATTTCCTCTGGCTTGTGAGCTTGTGTGATTTCATGGTTATTGCTTTGACGTGACAGCATCAGGACAGGTTTCTGGATACATTGTCTTTGACTAGTTCCCAAATTCTTGCTGACATTGAGGAGGGGTTGTTGACCTGGCACCAAGCTATTAATTAATTCCTGTAATCCCCTTTGACATCCCAACCTGTTGTTTGACATCCCATTACAGTGGTGTTATCTGCAATTCTCCAGATGCAGTTGGATCAGTGTTGTTCACGTAGTCATGGGTGTGTGTATAAAGGGAGTTTAGCAGGGTGCTGTGTACGTAGCCCTGAAGCCCTCCTCTGGAGCTAATCCTTCACAGTTTGAACTGACTCTCAGAAATGCACAAAATACTGAGCAAAGGCTTCAGTGTGGTTGCGAATGTTTCAGGCTTGTCCTCAGCACTCATATTGGCCCCGTTATTTGGTTCAGCATGCTTTTGTTCATGCTTTGTGTTAGGCTTTAAAAGCATGCATATTCTCTCTGTATTGTGGGTGGGTCAGCAATGAAAAGGCTTAGATTTAATCTCACTTCTGTCCACAAGAGCTGCGAGAAGATATACTGGGGTTACTGGACTTCCTTAACGTGTTCATTTTTTATTTCAAATATTAATGTCCTGCCCATTCCAAATTAATTTTGAACAGACCAGATGGCTGGGTTCTTTTAGAATCCAAAATGTTGGTGATGTATCTTTGCCTCCAGTAGATACAGCTGGGCCTGCTGAGTTTCTCCAGCACTTTGTGTATTATCTTTAAGAATTGGTTTGATTTTGGATTAAATTGATATATGGTACATATTTCCTCCACGATGGATGTTAATGAGTTTGTTCGATTTTTACAGTAATCCATTAGTCATGTTGTTATTACTAGTTATTAATTGAATTTAAAATTTCCAGCTCCTGTTGTGAGGTTTGAACTCTGGTATCTGAATTAATAGTCCAGGCCTCAGAATAACTCGTTTGATGATTTAGTTGCTGTACTGATAAGCCAAAATGTGTGAATTCTAACCAATTTGATTTCTCATCGAGTGATGGCAGTAAAAGTGGCTGTGAAGCTGTAAGTTAATCAAAATCCATCGATGATCCTTAAGAAGAAGCCTGCTGTCTCCTTCTTGGTCCAGTCCTCCAGCCATATGGTTGGCTCATAACTGTCCTCTGAAATGGTTGAGAATTAATTGTTGGAGCAATTTCACGTCTCACTGAGAAATTGGTTCTCTGCCCCTCAATACTTGGATTCTTTGTGAGGAAGGGAGATCCACTGTGATCTTTGTTGTTTGAGGCAGCATGGACAAACTGCGAGAACAGAGTCAGTAATAACTCAGCAAGGGATGAAGAGAACTTTGTAACATTCAGTATTTGTAAGTGGTTCCATTTTCTGCAACCAAAAGCAAGTTAGACTATTCAGAGCAAAATGGCCAGTTTGGCCAACTCCTGCTCCTCTCATTATGATTATGGCTGATACAATGTTGGCCACAATACTACTTTTCAGGTCACTTGCCATACCTCTTGATTCCTTTCTGGTTTAAATAATTGGGCAGCACAGCTTCGTGGGCTGAAAGGCCTGTACCGTGCCTTGGCCTAAATTTAAAACCTGTCACAAAATATGTGGTGACAGCAGTATTGTGCAGAACAAGGCACAAAATTACTATAAATTACAATTCCATAAATACAAGATATAAAAAATAAATCATGTGAAAAGGAGAAAAGGTGAGGAGTTTCCATAGGAAATCTGATGGTGGAGGGGAAGAAGCTGTTTTAGTAACATTGGGTATGTACCTTCAGGCTCCTCTACCTCCTCTCTGATGGTAACAATGAAAAACAGCATGAACTGGGAGGCTGAGGGTAGATGATAGATGGTGCTCTCTTGAGGCACTGTCGCTTAAAGATGTCATTAATGGAGGGAAGAGTAGTGATGGTGTTGGGTGAATTCACAACTCTCTGTAGCCTCTTCCTGCCCTGTGCATTGGCACCTCCATATCAGACAGTGTTGCAATCGGTCAGAATGCTCTCCACAGTACACCTATAGAAATTTGCAAGAATCTTTGGTGACATACCAAATCTCCTCAAATTCCTAATGAAATATAGCTCACTGGCATGCCTTCTTCATAATTACATCATCATGATGGTCCCATCAGAGATGTTGATTCCCAACAATCTGAGGTTTCTTACCCTCTCCACTGAGGTCTGGTTTGTTTTCTCCTGGCTTCTCCTTCCTGAAATCCACAATCAATTCCTTAGTTTTACTGCCATTGAGTGCAAGGTTATTGTTGTGACACCACTCAACGAGCTGATTTTTTTTCACTCCTGTACACTTCCTCATTGCCATCTGTGATTCTGCCAAGAACAGTGGTATTATCGGCAAATTTGCAGATATCATTTGAATTGTGCCTGGCCCCACAGTGATGGGTTGAAGAGAGAGTAGAGCAGTAGCTAAGCATGTGTCCTTGAAGTGCGCTTGTGTTGATTGTCACCGATCCGCACTGACTGGATGAAGAAATCAGTTGCAAAGGGAGGTGTTTTGAAGATTGCTGACCAGTACTGAGGGGATGATGGTGTTGAAAGATGAGCTATAATTCATGAAAAGCAGTCTGTTGCCTCATGGGTGCAAGGGTCAGGGATGTCTCGGAGTGGCTACGGACATTCTGAAAGGGGAGCTGTCGTGGTCCACCATATTGGTACCAACAATATAGGAAGAAAGCGGGATGAAGTCCTACAAGCTGAATTTGGGGAGCTAGGAGATAAATGAAGGAGTAGGACCTCAAAAGTAATAATCTCAGGATTATCACAGAAACATGGTTGCAAGGTGGGCATTATTGGGAATTAAATATTCAAGGGTATCAGATAGTACAAAAAGATAGTGGGGCTCTTAATTAAGGATGAGATCAGGGCAATAGTGGGAGATGATATAAAATCTAAGAAACTGAATGTTGAGTCCATCTGGGTAGAGATTAAGAATAGTAAAGGGAAAAAAATCACTGGTGGGAGTTGTCTATTGCCCACCAAATAACAATAGCACAGTAGCACTGAGAGATAACTGAGATATGCAAGAACAGAACGGCAGTTGTCATGGGGGACTTTTAACTTCCACATAGATGTGGAAAATCAATTTGGTTGAGGGAGTCTGGAGGACAACTTCATAGAATGCATCCGTGATAGCTTTTTTGAGCAGCATGTTAAGGATCCATCAAGGGAGAATGCTATTTTAGATCTAGTATTGTGCAATGAGAAAGGTAAAATTAGGGACCCTCTGGAAAAAGCAATCATAGTATGATTGAATTTCTCATACAGATGGAGGGTGCAATAGTTAGATCTGACTCTAGTGTATTATTCATGCAGTTTGGCATGCAGAGTTTTGCCGCCAGCCTTCCAGACCTCTGGGGGGGATTCCATCCATATCTGCTGCTTTGCCACTTTTCAGTTGTTCAATTGCCTTATATGTCTCTTCCCAGGTGAGGACCTCATCCAGCTCTAGCCTTAGGGGCTGTTGAGGGAGCTGGAGCAGGGCGGAATCTTGGACTGAGCAGTTGGCACTGAAAAGAGATTGGAAGTGTTCTGACCATCGGTTGAGGATGGAGATCTTGTCGCTGAGGAGGACTTTGCCGTCTGAGCTGCGCAGCGGGCTTTGGACTTGGGGTGAGGGGCCGTACACAGCCTTTAGAGCCTCGTAAAAACCCCTGAAGTTGCCAATGTCTGCGCTGAGCTGGGTTCGTTTGGCGAGGCTAGTCCACCACTCATTTTGGATCTCCCGGAGTTTGCGCTGAAGATGGCTGCATGAACGACGGAAGGCTTGTTTCTTCTCTGGCCAGGACGGCTTTGTAAGGTGAGCCTGGTGGGCAGCTCGCTTCTTTGCCAGCAGCTCCTGAATTTCCTGGCTGTTTTCGTCGAACCAGTCCTTGTTTTTCCTGGAGGAGAAGCCCAGTACCTCTTCAGTGGATTGCAGTATGGTAGTCTTCAGCTGATCCCAGAGGGTTTAACTGCATGAGTTTTTCAAGCTTTGCTGGGACCAAGGAAAACAGCCTCATGACCTTCGTGATGCCATCATCATCACCCTGTACAAAAACAAAGGCGAGAAATCAGACTGCTCAAACTACAGGGGAATCACGCTGCTCTCCATTGCAGGCAAAATCTTCGCTAGGATTCTCCTAAATAGAATAATACCTAGTGTCGCTGAGAATGTTCTCCCAGAATCACAGTGCGGCTTTCGCGCAAACAGAGGAACTACTGACATGGTCTTTGCCCTCAGACAGCTCCAAGAAAAGTGCAGAGAACAAAACAAAGGTCTCTACATCACCTTTGTTGACCTCACCAAAGCCTTCGACACCGTGAGCCGGAAAGGGCTTTGGCAAATACTAGAGCGCCTCGGATGCCCCCCAAAGTTCCTCAACATGGTTATCCAACTGCACGAAAACCAACAAAGTCGGGTCAGATACAGCAATGAGCTCTCTGAACCCTTCTCCATTAACAATGGCGTGAAGCAAGGCTGCGTTCTCGCACCAACCATCTATTCAATCTTCTTCAGCATGATGCTGAACCAAGCCATGAAAGACCTCAATAATGAAGACGCTGTTTACATCCGGTACTGCACGGATGGCAGTCTCTTCAATCTGAGGCGCCTGCAAGCTCACACCAAAACACAAGAGCAACTTGTCCGTGAACTACTCTTTGCAGTCGATGCCACTTTAGTTACCCATTCAGAGCCAGCTCTTCAGCACTTGACGTCCTGTTTTGCGGAAACTGCCAAAATGTTTGGCCTGGAAGTCAGCCTGAAGAAAACTGAGGTCCCCACCATGACTACCAGCCCCCCCACATCTCTATCGGGCACACAAAACTCAAAACGGTCAACCAGTTTACCTATCTCGGCTGCACCATTTCATCAGATGCAAGGATCGACGACGAGATAGACAACAGACTCGCCAAGGCAAATAGTGCCTTTGGAAGACTACACAAAAGAGTCTGGAAAAACAACCAACTGAAAAACTCACAAAGATTAGCGTATACAGAGCCGTTGTCATACCCACACTCCTGTTCGGCTCCAAATCATGGGTCCTCTACCGGCATCACCTACGGCTCCTAGAACGCTTCCACCAGCGTTGTCTCCGCTCCATCCTCAACATTCATTGGAGCGACCTCATCCCTAACATCAAAGTACTCAAGATGGCAGAGGCCAACAGTATCGAATCCACGCTGTTGAAGATCCAACTGCACTGGGTAGGTCACATCTCCAGAATGGAGGACCATCGCCTTCCCAAGATCGTGTTATATGGCGAGCTCTCCACTGGCCATCGTGTCAGAGGTGCACCAAAGAAGAGGTACAAGGATTGCCTAAAGAAATCTCTTGGTGCCTGCCACATTGACCACCGCCAGTGGGCTGATATCGCCTCAAACCGTGCATCTTGTCGCCTCACAGTTCGGCGGGCAGCAACCTCCTTTGAAGAAGACCGCAGAGCCCACCTCACTGACAAAAGACAAAGGAGGAAAAACCCAACACCCAACCCCAACCAACAAATTTTCCCCTGCAACCGCTGCAACCGTGTCTGCCTGTCCCGCATCGGACTTGTCAGCCACAAACGAGCCTGCAGCTGACGTGGACATTTGCCCCTCCATAGATCTTCATCCGCGAAGCCAAGCCAAAGAAAGAGTGTATTATACTTGACCAGGGGAGACTACAACAGGATGAGGGAGGAATTGGTCATAGTGGACTGGGAGCACAGGCTAGTTGGCAGAACAGTTGAGGAACAGTGGAAGACTTTCAGAGATTTTTCACAGTGCTCAACAAAAATATATTCCATTATAAATAAGGGCAGCAAGAGAGGGAAGGGTCAGCCTTAGTTAACTAAGGAAATGAAGGAAAGTATAAAATTAAAAGCTCATGTCTACCAAGTACCCAAGAGCAGTGGGAAACTGAAGGATTGGGAAAACTTTAAAAGGCAACAAAGGAGAACTAAACAGAAAATAAGGAAAGGGAAGAAGGATTATGAAGGTAAATTTGCACAAAATATTAAAACAGATCGCAAAAACATTTTATAAATGTATAAAACTGAAGAGGGTGTCTAGAGTCAACACAGGAAGATGAGAGAGGGTGCTTGATATTGAGTAATGAGGTATCAGTCTTTACATTGGAAGACACATCCAGCATGCCAAAGAGTGGAGATAGGGATGTGAAGGGAGGTGAGGCCCTCAATAAAATAATTGTTACAAAAGAGATAGTGATGAGAAAATTAAAGGTACTGAAAGCAGACAAATCCCCTGGTCCTGATGGATCGAGTCAGGGGAAGTATATTGGCATGGATTGAGGATTGGTTAACTGACAGAAGGCAGAGAGTTGGGATAATTGGGTGTTTTTCTGATTGGCAGTCAGTGGGAAGTGAGGTGCCGCAGGGAAAGTGCTGGGCCCACAGCTGTTCATCATTGATATTGATGATTTGGAAGAGGGGACAGAGTGTCGTGTAGCCAAGTTTGTGGATGATACTAAATTGAGTGGAAAAGCAAATTGTACAGAGGATGTGGAGAGGCTGCAGAAGGATGTAGTTAGGTTAGGTGAGTGGGCAAAGGTCTGGTAGATGGAGTTCAACATTAGTAAATGCGAGCTCATCCAGTTTGGTAGGAAAAATAGAAGAGCAGATTATTATGTAATGGTAAAAAATGGCAGCATAGCTAAGAATGAGGCAGGAAAATTGTTTTCACTGATGGGTGAGACCAGAACTAAGGGCCACAGCCTCAAGCTTCAGGGAAGTAGATTTAAGACGGAGATGAGGAAAAACTGTTTTTCCCAGGAGTAGTGAATCTATGGAATTCTCTACCCAGGGAAGCAGTTGAGGAGACTTCATTAAAACATATTTAAGGTTCAGTTAGATAGATTTTTATATTAAAAAAAGTAACTAAGGGATATGGGGGAAAAAGCAAGTAGGTGGAGTTGAGTCAATGATCAGATCGGCCATGATCTTATTGAATGGTGGAACTGGCTCGATGGGCTGAATGACTGACACCTGCTCCTATTTCTTGTGTTCTTATATTGTTCTATTGCTGTTGTCCAGGCAATCCAAGGCTGAGTGGAGAGCCAGTAAGATCTGCTGTGGAATGATTGTGGTGAATTACAGTGGGTCCAGGTCTTTGCTTAGGTACAAATTAATTCTGGCCATGATCGACCTCTCAAGCATTTCATCATTGCAGATGTTAGTACTATTGGGTGACAGTCATTGAGGCAGTTCACTCTGCTCTACTTGGGTAGTTGGGAATCTCTGGCTGCGGCAGTGAGAGATTTAAAATGTCTGTGAACACTCCAGTTGGTTGGTACAAATTATCAGTCCCCTTGCCAGGTACTCCATAAGGGTGCTGTTGAGAGATGTTCTGACGTTGGCCTCTTAGATATCACAGGGTTGTCAGCTTCTGTAGGGATTCTCACTGGTACAGTTCATTTTTCCTTTTCAAAGTGAGCACAAAAGGGTGTGAAGCATCACTTTACAGGATGAGATGGCCTGCAAGTCCTGCCATAGTTGGTGTGTATCTGATTCTGTCTCTCACTTGACATGGAATTGCTTCTTTGCTGTTAAGATAGCCTTAAGATATCTGTCAATCTCTGTCTTGCACATATTCATGGTAATCGCATGAATGAAACATCCTTTCAGCTTCCATTGCTGTTGATCCCCTTCTGAATCTTGTGTGTTTCAATCATCCCTCAATTTTAAAACTTCAGCACTCACCTTTCTTCCCAGTGAGTTCCAGATTAATAATGGAATTTAAATTCTGCAGCTGCCACGGCAGGAGTGGAGTCTGAATATCTTGAATGCTTGACCAAGACTCTGGGTTAACTGTTGTGCTAAATGTTGTTAAACTGATATTTAAACTTTTTTTTTGTTTTCTTTAGCTTCTGCCCTACGAACAGTCCTCTTTACTGGAACTTATTAAGACGGAAAACAAAGTAAGTTGATATGAGTCTGTAAACTACAGTCAGTCATAACTTTAAATTATATTTCATCAGTTACATTTCTGGCATTTGGCTAATCTGTATGAGGTGGAAGTTTGAGTGGCCATGAATAACTGTTTTAGGAAACAATGTTTGGGTCCCTCATTTATGTTATTCTAGTAGGTCAGTTCAATGGTTTATGCAGGATTTTTCCAGGCAATCCCTGTAGAAACATCTCCTACTTGAGCTGGTTTTAAATTTAGGTGTTCAGGTGTCAAAGAAGATGACAGTAGCATAAAATGGTAACCATGGATCTTGGTATTGCTTGGAAATGATACTTAAACGTTTATTAATGATGTTAACATTTTTTTTAGGTCTTGAATAAAGTGATAACAGTTTACGCTGCTCTTTGCTGTGAAGTAAAAAAATTGAAATACGAGGTAAGGTAAAGCATAATTTTCATTTTCCATATCTTCAATAAATAACTCATTTTAATTAGCTGTACATTTATTTTGTAGCATTTGTATTTCATGTGGCGAGTTTCAATTTCTGTTTTAGAAAATACCTATAAGTGACTGTACTTTTATGGATTGTTTTTGTTTTTTAGGCTGAAACAAAATTTTACAATGGCCTTCTGTTCTATGGAGAAGGAGGTTAGTTGGATTTCCTTCCAATGTACTTTTGTCTGCAGCTGCAGTACACATAAGTGCTGGAGAAATTCAGCAGGTCATGCAGCATCCAAAGAAAGTGGTTTAGGTCCAAAAAAATCGCGTTAAATCGGGGTTTCACTGTATAAGCATATCATGTCTAAGATCAGGGTCAGCACCAGGGAGGGGGTCGGGGTGCATTCATGAGGATTGCCCCCACCAAATGAGGTATAATTGTGGTCCCCCACCTAACCTGGTGTATTTGTAGGCTGTTATCTTTTTTTATTCTAGGGACAGTGCCGATCTCCCCGTTTATCTCTGGCAGGCGCTATGCTTTGATGGTGCTCATAAGGTTCCTATCTCAGCGCATGTCTGCCACAGACGCCTTCACATGTATGGTCACTTTGCGGAGGTTGTAGCAAGTGTTATGTTTGATCCAAATTGCTGGTCCTTTAGACTTGAGCTGTGCTTTCCGGCTTGCCACCTCTCTGGCTCTGAGGTCCTGCACCGCACTCGTGTGCAGGTGGACATTCTCAGGGTTATCCCCCGACAGCATCTATGGATTCTTCTCTGGATCCCCCTTGGAGGCATCCTTCCTCCACTTGATTTGGTAACCTCGGAACAAAGCTTGGATCTTCGCTGCAGCCCGCGCCTGGTGGTGATTTTTTGTTGACCTTGGTGACCTCTCCAAGCCACTCGGATGATGGTGGCAGCTCTGGTTCTCTCCTCATTCAAAGGCAGTGTCGAACCCAGTGGTTGACGGGATCGAACAAGCATCCCTGCAGCCAGAGGTCCTGGAGGCTGCTGGCCCATGCACTGGCACTCCTGGGCTGCAGAGCAGCACAAGGACAGGCACCTCCTGTTCATATACTCCTGCAGCGGGGTGGGGGGAAACCTGGTCGACGTTACCCATCCTCTCCTGCTGTCTCGACACTGTGACAGCCTTGGGACTGGGTGGAGAGCTGCAGAGCTTGTTTGGCACAGAGATATTGTAACTCATATCTCACACCACCACTTGCCCATTCTTTGTAGTTAATACATGGACGCCCGTGCTCCCCATCGTTATATCCTAATTTGAATTAAATCGGGGTTCCACTGTAAGGGCGTTTGGTCTTGGTCTCTTTGTCAGGAAGCAGCTGATGCTTTGATATCTGCATATCCATAGTGTGAACTCAGATTAATATTCAATGAACCTTGGGATGTTTACATATTACCTTCTGTCCCAGTGGGACATTTTGGCTACCACTGATACTAGATTTGTAAATGTGGGTTCATGTGATATCAAACTCTTTTAAAGAACAGGCTCATCGGTCTATACCAGCTTCTGAATATCCTACTCAATCCCATTCCCCTGTTTAATTCCTATTCTCTCAAGTCATCAACAGTCTCAATTCTACCTCCATGCCTGTAGGCCAGCCTACAGATCTTTGGGAGGTGTGAGAGACTGCAGAACCCAGAAGAAGCCCTTGTAGTGATAGGAGAGGTGTGCCAACTCTACAGAATGCAGCTGAGGCCAGGATCAAACCTAACTGCAGGAGAACCTGCAACACACAAACATGGTGGAGAAACTCAGCAGGTCATGTAGGAAGTAAAAGGTGACCAATGTTTCAGGCCTGGCCCTTCATCGGATACAAGTGAGAAGGGGGGGGGGGGGGGGAACAGGAGAGAAGCACAGGCTAACAGATGGAGACGTGGGAGGACAGGAGAGAAAAGGTGAGGTGATGGGGGAAAGGCCCTCTGATAGGAGAAGAAAAGGAGGAGGGTGAGGAGTTAGAAGAAAGAGGGATAGGAAAAGAGAGAGACATGGGGAGGGGGAGTATTGGAAATTGGAGAAGTCATCATTAATGCTGCTTGGTTAGAGAGTGCCAAGACTGATAAGGTGTTGTCCCTCCTGTAGGAGCATCTACTGCTTATTTTACTTGATTGCAGCATCTTTTGGAAACTTCATCACTGTCTCTTTTTATGAAAGCAGTCTTAGAGCAAATTACTGTTTTTAATAGCATTAAAAAGCAAACTGCTGGAAGAACTCAGTGGGTCGACAGCACCTGTGGGAATGAGCAAAAGGAGTTGTTCACTTTTCATTTAGAGATCCTTCATTGAGGGCATATTACTAACAATGGAGACACAAGAAGTCATAGGGATATTCCAAACTTCATGATTCCATTTCCAGCATCTCTCTTCTCTTAGAACATTGCAACACAGGACGGGCCCTTTGGCCCACGATGTTGTGGAAACCTACTCCACAACAATCTATTTTTCTTTCCCTCACACCCATAAACCTCTATTTTTCTCATCCATGTGCTTATCGGAAAGTTTGGAGTATCCCTGTGACTTGTGTCTCCATTGTTAGTAATATGATGCTGCACATATCTCTCATACCTATTTTTCGCCATGGATGTGTAAAAAGTAAAAACGGTGGCGCTACTGGCGCTGCTGTAAAGGACATGCTGCCGCTGGTGCAGACCCAGGAGAGCGGGGAGTGGAGATACAGCGCTACTTGCTGATGGCTCTGTCAGGCTTCATACAGCCAGTTTAAAGCCTGACAGTTAAACGAGACAACAATATTTTTTAAAAAAGCTTTTAATCACGGGTTTTTGGAGGCGTCTGTGCTGGGCAGTGTGCTACGTGGTTGGAGGGTCCAGGGGCACAGAGCACCAGAAACTTAGAGAGCAACACCCCTCCCCTCCCTGTTGAGAAGGAGAAACATGGGAGGCACCCTGCAGAGAAGGTGGGAAGGTGACCATGGCAATGGACGAGTGAGGGGCTCAGCAACTGAAGAACCCACACAGGCTGTGAGCTGTTGGCAAGTTATGGTCAAAGGGCCATAAGTTGGGCTTCTGGAGATTAGTTCACTCGATTGCTAAAGGCTTCCTGAACATATCAGAGGTTTGGACCTTGACCTGATAGGAAAGCAGTGTTTGTATAATGTCTTGGATCTATGAACATCTATTCTAAATATTGTGTTTATTGATTCCATTACATAGATTTTTCCTGGTCAGTAACTTGTTAGAATGCATAAAGCAGACTCAAGGCTGTCGAAGCACAAGATTAAACTCTTTCACCTCCTCACCTGACTACCTCTCTGTTGCAGAGGGATCCAAGTTTGTTTTCTCTTTTAGTCACAGATTCCAGTATGGCTGAAGGAGAGTCACAGATCCAGATGGGCAGGTTTATTTCTTTCTTACAGGTATGTCCCTTTCAATTGTTTTTTATAAAGGAAATGATTGTAATCTGGATATGGACCACCATCTGAGTGAAAAAGCTGCTCCTCAGGTCCCCCTTAAACCAATGCCCTTATAGTGCAACCCGGGAAGAAAGATTATGCCTGCTCATAGAACAGAGAATGTTACAACACAGTACAGGCCCTGTGGCCCAAAATGTTATCCCAACCTATGGAAACCTGCCCCAAAACAATCTAATCCTTTCTTCCCTCCATTTTTCTTACATCCATGGGCCTATCTCAGAGTGTTTTGAATGTCTCTATGGCACCAGCCACCACCACCACCCATAGCAATGCTTTCCAGGCACCACCACTCTCTATTAAATACTTACCCCTGACATCTCCCTGAAATTTTCCTTAAACAAATGTCCTCAGGTATTTGCATTCACATGATCTATTCCACTTCTTGATTTTATTTATCTCTATAAGGTCACCCCTCAGCCTCCTACTCTCCAGAGCACAAAGATCCAGCCTCTCCCTATAACTCGAGCCCTCTAATCACATTAACATCCTGGCAAATCTCTTCTGCACCCTTTCCACTTCATGACTTCCTTTTAGCTTTGCAATTAGACCTACACACAATACTCTCAAGTGTTGTCTCACCAACACCTTGTTCAGCTGTATCATGATGTCCCATCTTTTATATTCAATATCCTGTGTAATGAGGTCAAGCATGCCAAACTTCTTTACCACCCTGACCACCTGACTCATCATTTTCAGGGAACTATGCCCCTGTGTGCCTCAGTCTCTCTCTTCCACAACACTCTCCAGGGCTATGCCACCTACTGGACAGTTCTCTCTGGTTTGACTTGTCAAAGTTAAATTCCATTTGCCACTTCTTGGCCCACCTTTCCAACTGATCTAGGTCCTGTTGTAGACACACGATATCCACAATACCACCTATTTTGGACCTATCTGCAAAGTTACTAATCATGTTAACTATATAACCAACCCTGGCAAACAACAGTGGACACTAGGCCCAGGCCTCCAATCAGGACAACTGGAAGACATGGGTTAAAAGGGAATATTCGGATGAACACGCAGAAAATGGTGAACGAGCTGCCGGCAAAAGTGGTGATTAGTGGCTTGATTTTGACATTTAAAAAAATTTGGAAAGATGCATGGATGGGAGGGGTATGGAGGACTATAGTGCAGCTATAGGTCAATGATAACCCTTTGGCTCCTTCCACCAAGTTAGTTTTCAATCTGATTGGCCAGTTCACCTTGCAAATATCTCTGACATTTTCTTGTCAGGCCCTGGGGATTTGTCCACTCAATGTGCTCCAAAGCCACCTGCAGCTCCTCCCTGCTATTGTGTGTATTGTTATTTGTGTGGGGTTTTCAGTGGCTGGGAGAGGTTGGTGGTTGGTGGTAACAGCAGAAAGTGTAAAGTCTGTTGGTTTGCTGCCTATGGTGATAAATGTCTCTAGAATGTTGCAACTTTTCCATGGAAACCGACCTCATCCCATTAAAACCAAAGAAGGGCCAAATAAATCAGCAAAACTGAGGACTGGGAGTTCAGAATTCAGCAAGGAAGACAAAGGATCTAATTAGAAGGGGGAAAATGGAGTATGAAGGTAATCTTACAGGGAACATAAAAACTGACGGCAACAGCTTCTGTAGTTTATGTGCAGAGAAAGATACCAATTAAAGGAAATGTAGGCAGAGAGAGGCCTTGCCTCGGACCTCCATTCCCTAAAATGATAAGACAAAACGACTTGATCCAGTGTGTAAAAGTTTTCTTGTTTATTTTCCATTGTGTGAAGACATTGTTTTATGGTTTTATTGTAATGTATATGTTGAATATTTATTGGAGGGAAGGGGGGAAAAAAGGGAGAAAATGCCACTGAGTATATTTAATGAGAAATGTTTGTACATATTTTGGTTGATATGGTTCACAGTCTGAAAAATATTTTTTTTTAAAAAAAAGCAAATATAGGCGGTGAGGTTGGCCTGGCCTTTACAGCGCCAGCATTTGGGACCAGGGTTCGAATTCTGCACCGGGGCCTCCGGTTTCCTCCCACCATTTGAAACGTACCTGGGGGGGGGGGGGTGTAGATTAATTAGGTGTAAATTGGGCAACACGGACTCGTGGGCCGAAATGGCCTGTTACCATGCTGTATGTCTAAATTTTTATTAAAAATCTAAACAATAGGTCCCTTACAGTCAGGAGAATTTATATAAATTATTTTATTTTATATTCATGAAAGAAGATACAAAAAACATTCCGTGAATACTATGGGTACAAAGGACGACCTCAGAAAGGGAGTTTACAGAAACTGTTATCGGTTGTGAAACTTTGGTAATTCCCAGGGCCTGATTTTCTGGATCCTAGGGTGTTTGAAGTGGTCCTAGAGACAGCAGATGCATTTAGTGATTATTTTTCATCACACTCTGCTGGATCAGGTCCTTTGGATTGGAAGGTTACGAATGTGTCCCTGTAATTTAAGAAAGGAAGGAGAGAGAAATCAAGAAATGATCGACCAGTTAGCCTGACCTCAATAGTAAGGAAAATACTGGAGTCAATTATTAAAGATGTCATGGCTGTGCATTTGGCGAGGAGTAACCGGATTAGTCCAAGTTGGCACAGATTTACAAAAGGGAAATCATGTTCAAGAAATCCTGGATTTTTTGAGGATGTAACCAGTAGAATGGATGATGGTGAACTAGTTGATGTAGACTATTTGGACTATTAAAAGGCTTTTGATAATGTCGTACACAAGAGATTCGTGTGCCAAATTAGAGGACATTATTTCAGAGACACGGATAGAAAGTTGGTTGGCAGGCAGACAGCTGAGAGTGGGAATAAATGGGTCCTCAGGTAGTTCCTGATGGGGTACCACAAGGTTCAGTGCTGGGATGAATGAATTACATGTAATGTCTCTAAATTTGCAGATGACGCTGAACTGGGTGGCAGTGTGAGCTGTGAGGAAGGTTCCAAGAGGCTGCAGGGTGACTTGGCCAGATTAGGAGACTGGCAAAATGTATGGTAGATGCAGTATTATGTACCGAATTTGATGGCATTTAAGAACCATGGGCATACAAGTCCTTCCAACCCCCCGCACCCCCATTTCAGTAGGGAATATTAAGGATGTTTTTAGGCAGAATGTTTTTAATTTAGTTTTTACTCACTTTGCTGTGCAGCTTCTCCTCAGCAAGCTTCCCAGCCCCAGGACCCGGGATCCCCACCAGTAACCCACAGGTGTTGGCAAACGGGTTCCCCCTGCACCTCTCGCGCTGCTGGTGGGGGCCGCCATGGTCGGCCTTCTCACTGGGGAAAGTGAAAGGCGGTGGTGGCTCGCAAAGCTTCCTGGACAGCCACAGCACCTCCACGGGCTTCTTGAAGCTGGACGAGTAGCTGGTGACTTGCTCAGTGGCCATCGTGTCAATATTGAGTGGACAGGTGGCAATACTATAATACCCTTCATATATAAGACTCAGGGGATATTTCTTAAGCTGTCAAAATCGATTGTATAAATGTGAGGTGAGAAATTAAGACAAGGGGAGGTTCAATGAGACCTGGAGGTCCTGGTGCATCAGTCATTGAAGGTGAAGAAGGAGGTGAAGAAAGCAAACTGCCTTTATTGTTAGATTGAGCAGGAAAGTCTGTGGTTGAGTGGAATCCACAAAAATGGTAGAGAACCTCAGCAGGTCATGCAGTGTCTGGAGGAAGCAACAGATTATAGCCTATGTTTTGGGCCTGAGCCCTTTGTCAAGGTCTGATCAGAAATCAGGCAGGTGGCTGAATAGAAAGGGGAGAGTGGGGGAGGAGTACAAGCCAACAGGCGAGAGATCATAGGTGTATGTGAGGGCAGAAGAGATAAAAGCTGAGAAGTGATGAGGGAGGGAGGGAGGAGCTCTCTGAAGGGAGATGGAAGGGGTGGGAACTGGAGGAAAAGACAGAGGAATAGGGAAAGAGAGAGAGAGATAAGGGAGGGGCCTGACTGAGAGGGTTGTGATTTAGTGGTGTTTGCATTGCACTTTGCTTGATCCCTTGCTGTTTGTGGCATATATGAATGATTAGGGTCAAAATCAGAAGTGTTAATTTTAAGTTTTTAAAGTTTACACATTCAGCACGGTAACAGGCCCTTTTGGCCCTCGAGCCTGTGCTGCCTACAATTACACACGATTGACGTATACATTGACTCAGTACATTTGAAGGGTGGGAGGAAACCAGAGCCCCGGAGAAAACCCACACAGACACAGGGAGAATGTACAGACGGTGCGGGATTCAAACACTGGTCCTGATCGCTGATGCTGTAACAGTGATGTGCAAACCACTGCGCTAACTGTGCTGTCTAGTTTGCATATATAAAATTGATAACATGATCATTATTGAGGAACAAGCAGTAGACGTGGTCCAACGGGGATTGAGGGCTTCTGCTTGATGGAGCATTGGGGCCAGATTGACAGCAGGAGAGATGAATGGGTTACACCTTATCGCAGATATGCAGTGTCCATGCAGGGAGGGCCACTTGTCAGGTTAGGGAGGGTTTAAACTAAACAAGCAAAGGAATGGGAAGGAACTTGTATGAATATAGAATTAGATGATAGAGGAAAGGGAGTGTTAGTGAGGAACGGAGAAGGTGACAATATAGTGTCTGGCAACAGACAGACTGTGATGATGCCACCATTTCACCATTCAGACATTGAAATTTTTTTGTCACGGTCCAAATCCTGAAGCTTCCCTTCTGACAGCTCTGTCGGAACACCTTCATTAGTGGTTGAGAAAGGCAGCTCACTGCCACCCTCTCAAGTCAGAGAAATGAATAAGAACTTAACTAGAATTTAACCCTGACAAGGGTGAGGTGTTGCACTTTGGTAGGATGAACCAGAGTGAATGGTAGGACTTTGGGAGTGTCGAAGAACAGAGGGGTACATGTGCATAGTGCCATGAAAATGGTGATGACAGTGGAAAGGGTAGTGAAGAAAGTGTTTGGCATGCTTGCCTTCATCAATCAGGGCATTGAGTGCAGGAACAGGGATGTCCTGTTACACCGTACGTGATGTCGGTGAATTTAAAGGGAAAATTCAAGAGAAACTCTTCCTTTCATTTGGAAGATACAAATGTCATGTTGGACATGATAGCCAAGGGTTACGAGACACTTTATGTCCTTTCTAAGTCTAATCTATAACACTGTGACATATATTCTGTCTTCAGGAGTTGACAAATCAGTTCTGATAGCTGGTTTTTTTGAAAGTACCTCATTCAGAGGCAAAGAACAGATATATTTATATTATTGACAGTGTTATATTTATATTATTGAACACTTGGTTCTGCCTGTTATTTGCCTGAAGTTTGGGGTCCAGTCAACAAAATCCTCATGAGAAAGGCAATGGCTCTTTCAGCTCCCCCTGCAGCTCCTGCTGCTGCTGCAGTCGCTGCTGTTTGCGTAGAAGGGCTGACTCGATCGAAGATCCAAGCTTTTGAAAAATGACTTGAATGACGCTTAGAGAAGCTGTCAGAAGAAGTGAAATATCCAATTAGCTAAGGAATTTCATATTTCTGATTTGATTGTTCGAGAAAGCAGCTCATTGCGAGAAATTTTTTGAATAAAAATATAGATGACACTTTCCTTATTTTAATATATCCTAATTTCAAAATCTCATCTTCCAAAAGCAGGAGCTACGATATTTTGAATTTCAATCTCTTTAATCCAATAAATCCAACTCTGTGCCTGCTGCTTTCTGTAGTTTTAATTCGTTTATAAAACGGAGAAACATTTTGCATAGCTTCCCATGAAGACTTTCATAATGATGAATAACAAAGCTTTTCTGTATAATGAAGATCTAAAAGGATATATAAAAGCGTTTAAAGAAAACAAACTTTAAAGAGATACATAAAAGTCTTTAGAGACAAAAAATTCAAAGGAATATGGTATGCAGATTTGGTGACCCAGCTAAAGATTATCATTAAAATGGAAAGGGTACAGAAAATATTCACAACAATAGAATTGGTCAACTTGAATTATAAGGAAAAATTAGATAGGCTGGGACTTTTCTCCCTGAACTTTACAAAAAGGTTTATAAAATCATGAGGGACATAGATAAAATAATTAGTCATAGTCTCTTTTTCCAAGGTAGAAGAGTTAAAAATTCGGGCACATAAATTGAAGGGGAAAAATTTAAAGGGGATTTGAGCATCAGCTTTTACACACAGGGTGGTGGGTCTGTGGAAGTAACTGCCAGAGGCACCTTGCTGAAGGTGGGAAGGGAAGGTTGAGAATCACTGTTTTAGACCCAATTGTTACTGAAATATTTTGCTTGAGAAATATTGTCATTGGCCCATCCTTTGGAGTTATGAAACTGTGCACGTAACGAGTCAATGAGGTACGATTAAAACAGTGGTCTTCAAACTTTTTTTATCCACTCACTTACCACCTTAAGCAATCCCTTACTAATCTCAGAGCACCTTTGGTGTAGTGATTACTTAAGGTGGAATGTGAGTGGAAAGAAAAAGGTTGAGAACCACTGTTTTAGAGGGATATGGGCCAAACATAGGCAAATGGGACTAGGTCAGGTTAACAACTTAGTTGGAATGGGCTGTAGAAGTGACTTTATAACTCTAGTCAATTTTGAACTGTGCATGGAATAGATGTGAGAATGAAACAGAGCACTAGTTTGGCCACTAAAAACACAGAAATGCTGGAGGAACTCCGCAGGTCTTGCAGCACCCATTGGAGGAAAAACTGTATAACTGATGTTTCAGGCCTGGCTACAGCAGTTTTATGGGAAAAGGTCCAAGTTGCAGGATGGATCTGATAGCACCAGAGAAGGATGGGAGAAGAGCAACAAGACTGTTTTTAGGAATGGAGACATTTAATTATAAAGAAAGATGGATTCAGCTGATTTGTTTCTGCGCCTAACATTAAAAGGCCCAGAACGAAGGCTTAAGTTTTCACTGATAGGTCAGTAATGAAGATATATAATAAATGGTAGGATTAGAGGGAGTTGAAAAGGTTCTTCATCTGATGTAGTCGAACTCTGTCTCTGAGAGTCTTTTATGATGGTATCATGGAAAGTGAGATCAGTAGCAAGGCACATGAGCAAAATTGTGGCCGAGAGTTTGATACATTGTTTCTAATTTTAGGAGTTATCTTGTTTTATTACAAGATGTTATGAAGTGGTAATGAATATTGTCCAACAGCTGGCTTCACTCTACACCAGCAGTAAGTAAGTACATTTTGATTGTATCTTCATTGGAGGAACCAATTGAGTGGAGAATTTAATGACAGATGTTATCTGTACTCTGTATTGATCAAGACAGGGGATGTTGGTGAAAGGGCATGGAATAATTTAACTCAACAAAGTATGTGTATTGTTATAATTGAACTAAACCCATTAACTACCTTCGTTACTATAGTGCGCCATTTCAATTTCTCAAATCAGCCAGAATTGCACAGCATCAAATTAGAGACAACTGTATAAAGTTACTTGGGAGTAACAAGATTTAAATAATCTCAAAATCAGAAAATTCTAAAAATAAGGAACCTTCAGAAAAAAAAAATCCTTGGCCAGCTAGACATGGATCCCATGTGACCTAACCTTCCAGATTAACCTTCCATGTGGGACCTTGTCAGAGGCCTTGCTAAATTCCATATAGGCAACCTTCACTGCTCTGCCCTGCCCTACTCAGTCCTCTAAGTAACCTCTTCAAAAGTCTCTTTGTGCACAAAGCAATGCTGAAGACCTCTAATCAGTACTTGCCGATCCAACTTGGTAGATCCTGTCCCTCGGAATCCCCTCCAGCAACTTTCCCACAACTGTTCTGGCTTGGCCTTGCTGCCCTTCTTAAATGACAATACAGCATTAACTAATCTTCAGTAACTTCACCTGTGGCCAAAGATGATGCAAGCATTTCTGTAAGGACCTCTACAATGTCTTCACTAGAGCAGTGCACTGGGTCTTTCATCAGAGCTTTGGACAGTTCTTATTTTTATTTAATTACTTAAATTCTTTGTCAAGTAGCACACAATTCCTCTCTTTTTTTCCTTTCGGAGAAATAACAGTTGTGTTTGGTATAAATGAATTCTTGTTACTGAAAGTTTCTTTTCCCTTAGGACTGCACCAAAAGTCATAGAAACAACAGGGGTTCATTTCCAGGTGAGTTGTAATTGCTTTTTGTTAAACTGTTGTCAAAGGACGTGTAAACTTGGACTGTCTTATTTTAAAGTTTGTCACATAGTCTTTGTCAATATGTTCAAATAGGGAGATGGTATAATTACCAAGTAATGCTGTGAGCTACAAACAAATGTTGTTGCAGACTGTATATGAACATCTTGGGGAGCTGCTGACTGTTCTCCTCACGTTGGATGAAATAATTGAGAATCATGTGACCCTGAAGGACCACTGGATCACCTATAAAAGGTCAGAATGTGCAGTAACAATACAAATCCTTTCACTGATGCGTACATGCCAATTATTAACATGCATTGTGGGGACTGGCTTTTTTCTTTTCCAATGGTGTATTTCTCATCTAAAATAGCTTCAGAGCAGTAGGTCATTCTCTGATGGGTGTAAGAGCAAATCAGGCAGTCCAACACCTGGCTGACCTGCAGTGAAGCTCGATGCCTTCCCTCAGCTTGTGCAGGTGTGTGGGAGAATTAAAGAGGACAGCTATTTCTGAATGCAAAAACAACACAAATCAGTCAACATCGGATGTGAAAATGCTCAGGTCACACAGCAACAATGAAATAACATTTCAGAGTTTTATAAACATTTTTTTATTTCTTGCACCATGAATCATATCAATAAGAACATTCACAAATGATCATCACTAATATATACCCAGTGACATTTCCTCCTTTTCCCCCCCTTTCATCTCTCCCCTCTCCCCACCCCCTTCAAAAACCAATGAATAATAAAACACATAAAACAAAGAAATAACAAAAAGCAAAGAAGTCGTATCGTCCACTTTTACATATTTAAATCTTATCGAGCTCATAATCATGTTGTTTTAAGAGATAGAGGTCTATGGTTGGCATTCTCTAACATATTTTATGTATGGTTCCAAATTTGTTCAAATAATGTATATTTGTCTTTCAGATTGTATGTAATTTCTTCTAATGCTCATTTCTGTACGACTGTTGTATTTTAAGGCTTGTTTCCATTTTCCAAGTTGTCATAATGCCCTTTTTTGCTCCTGCTTGTGCTATCATCATAAATCTTATTCGGGCTCTGTCTAATTTTAGTCCTAATTTTTTTTTTCTCATATTATTTAACAGAAATTTTTTTTGGATCTTTTGGTATTTTTTTTGTGATTTTGTTTAGTATTAGGTTTGGATCTTCCCAGAAAATTTTCACTTTTGAACATGTCCAAATTGCATGTAATGTTGTTCCAGTCTCTTATTTACAGCGGAAGCATCTACCCGATGCTGTTGGGTCCCACTCTTCTAATTTCTGAGGAGTAACATAGAATCTATGTAGCCAGTTATATTGTATCATACGTAATCTAGTATTTATCGTGTTCCTGTACATAACTCCTCCCATGTTTCATTCTTTATCCCTATGTTTAAATCTTTGCCCCAACTTTGTTTCGGTTTATACCTTGTTTCATCCTCTTCCTTATATTGCAGTTTGATGGACATGTTGGTTATAAATTTTTTAATTATCATTGTGTCTGTGATTAAATATTCATGGCTGCTACTTTCTGGTAATCTCAAGCTATTTCCCAATTTATCTTTTAAATAAGTTTTCAACTGGTAATATGCAAACATTGTACCTTGTGGTTATTCCATATTTATATTTTAATTGCTCAAATGTTAATAAATTATATCTCAAAAAGCAATCTTCTATTTTCTTGATTTCTTTCCTAGCCTATTCCTTGAAAAATAAATTGTCTATTGTAAAGGGGATTAATGGATTTTGTGTCAATAACATTTTTGGTATTTGATAATTTATCTTTTTTTTCTTCCAGGTGTATTCTTTTCCATAATTTAAGTATGTGATGTAATACTGATGAATTGTTGTATTGCACCAACTTTTCATCTCATTTATAAAGTATATGTTCAGGGATATTTTCTCCCAATTTGTCTAATTCTGTCTTAGTCCAGTCCAGTTTCTCTCCTCTCTGATAAAAACCTGATAAGTACCCTAACTGCGCTGTCCTGTAGTAATTTTTGAAGTTTGGTGGCTGCAGCCCCCCTTGTTTGTATCTCCATGTTAATTTTTCTAGCGCTATACTTGATTTCTTACTCTTACATAAATATTTCCTTACTATCTTCTTCAGTTTTGCAAAAAAAATTTCTGTCAGGGGAATTGAGAATGTTTGGAATAGATTTTACACCCATGGAAACATATACATCTTAATACAGTTTACTCTCCCTATTAAAGTTAACGGTAGCTCTTTCCAATTCTCTAAATCTTCCTGTATTTTTTATTAATGGTTCATAGTTTAATTTGTAGAAATGTTTTAGGTTATTATCTATTCTGATACCAAGGTAATGTATCGTCTGTGATTACCATTTAAAAAGGGTTTCTTTTTTAAATTCTGAATAATCATTGGCATCTGAATGTTCATTGGCATCACTTTGCTTTTATTAATGTTAACCTTGTACCCTGATATCTCTCCATACTCCTTCAGTTTCATATATAGTTTTTTTATTGATCTAGCTGCTCTGTTAAATATACTATGATGTCATCTGCAAATAGGCTGATCTTATATTCTTTCTCTTTTATTTTTATTCCTTTTATCATAGTTTCCTTCCTTATCAACTCTGCCAATGGTTCTATAACCAAACCAAACAGTGAAGGGGACAATGGGCATCCCTGTCTTGTTGACTTGCTTAATTTAAAGTGATCTGATACATATCCATTTATTACTACTTTTGCTAATGGTCCATTATATAATGCTCTAATCCAGTTAATAAATTTTTCCGGTAGTTTAAATTTCTGTAAAACTTTCAACGTATAATTCCACTCCACCTTGTTGAAAGCTTTCTCTGCATCTAATGTAACAGCTACCATTGGCATTTTATTTATTTGTGCAGCATGAATTAAATTGATAAGTTTGGAAACATTATCAGCTACCCATCTCTTTTTACAAATCAGTTTGATCTCGCCTTCCTAGTTTCGGTACACAGTCATTCAGCCTTTTTGCTAGTAATTTTGTTATTAATTTATAATCTGTATTCAATAATGATATTGGTGTGTATGACATTGGCAATAGCGGGTCTTTTCCCTCTTTTGGAATTACTGTGATTATGCTGTTTTACATGATTCTGGCAATTTTGGGTGTCTTCCACTGATTCACTACTTCAAGGAGGGGAGGGATTAATAGATTCCTAAAAACTTTATAAAACTCTATCGGGAATCCATCTTCACCTGGTGTTTTATTGTTTGGTAGTTTCATTAATATATCCTGTACTTCTACAGTCTTAAAAGTTTCTGTCAGTTTATTTTGTTCTTCTATTTGTAGATGTGGTAGTTCAATATTAGATAAAAATTCATAATTTTTATCATTTTTCCTATATTTTCAGTTTGGTATAATTGTTTATAGAATTTTAAAAATTTTTCATTAATCTCCAACAGGGTATATGTGATCTATCATCTTTTCTTGTCGCTAGAATGGTTCTTTTAGCTTGTTCTGTTTTAAGTTGCCAGTATTTTGTGGGTTTTCTCTCCCTGTTCATAATATATTTGATTTGTTTTCATTATATTTTTCTCTATATGTTTGTAGTGTTTCTCTGCCATTTTAATTTTTTCTCTGCCATTTCTCTCTTTTTCTCTGTATCTTCTCTTTTTGCTAATTCCTTTTCTATAATTGTTATCTCTTTTTCCAACTGTTCTACTTCCTGATTATATTCCTTTTTAATTTTATTCATATAGCTAATTATTTGTCCTGTAATAAAGGCCTTCATTGCATCCCATAAAATGAATTTATGTTTTACTGACTCCGTATTTATCTCAAAATAGATTTTAATTTGCTGTTCAATATATTCCTTGAAATCTTTCCTTTTTAAAAGTACAGGTATTAGTCTCCATCTATGTCTTTGGTGGGACGTCCTCTAATTTGATTGCTAATAACAAGGGTAAGTGATCAGATAATAATCTTGCTTTATATTCATTCTTAACTCTTCCTTGGATCTGCGCCGACAACAAAAACATGTCTATTCTTGAGTAGGTCTTGTGTCTATTCAAGTAATATGAATATCCTCTCTCTTTTGGGTGTTGTTTCCACCATATATTAATTAGTTTCATGCCTTGTATCGACTTTAGTGTAAATTTAGTTACTTTATTCTTATTGTTAATAGTCTTCCCAGTTTTGTCTATTATCGGGTCCAGGTTGAAGTTGAAATCTCCTCCTAGCAAGATAGGTCCCTTTGTATCCTCTATCTTTAGGAAGATGTTTTGCATAAATTCCTGATCTTCTTTGTTAGGTGCATAGATATTTAGTAAATTCCAAAATTCTGAATAAATCTGGCACTTTGTCATTACATACCTGCCTGCTGGATCTATTGTTATTTCCTTTATATTGATTGGAAAATTTATGTTAACTAATATAGCTACTACCCTGGATTTTGTATTGTATGATGATGTCACTATATAGCCTACCCAGTGTCTCTTCAATTTACTATGTTCTATTTCGATTAAGTGTGTTTCATGCAAATATGCAATGTCCACTTTCTATTTTTTTTTAGTAATGTCAGTAACCACTTCCTTTTAATTTGGTTGTGTATTCCATTAATATTTATGGTCATGTAATTTAATGTACCCACCTTAAACCTCCTTCTTCAATTCTCTCTCATCTCCTCAACTCTTCCATCTCTCTTTTTCTAATATTTCTTTTTAAATTATTTTTTCACGTCTCAATAAACAAATTATCCTAGAAACCCCTACAAAAAAAAAACACATAAAATATTCCTACCCAAAATAATGTGAACCCCTCCCTACATTGGGTTGTCTTTGACTCCTTGCCAGATAAACCACAACTCCCTTAACTATTTGGGTTGCGGTAATAACTGCAGTAGCAGTTTTGCAGTAGCAGTTCTTCTTCCTTCCCCAGCCCCCCCCAGCGAAACACTATACATTTTCCAAAAATATAACAAAGCTCCTTTTCCCCCCTCCTTTCTTATCTTTTTCCTATTATCTTTTCAACCTTAAATTTTATATTCACCTTATTATCTTTACAATTTATTTCTATACGTTGTCTTGGTAGTCTTTTTTAGTACTTCTTGTTTCGTTGTCTGTTTGGCAATTGTTCTGCAAAGTGTTGGGCTTCTTTTGGGTCTGAGAACCGTCTATTTCTTTCCCCAGGAATGAATACTTTTAATACTGCTGGATGTCGTAGCACAAAATTATAGCCTTTCTTCCACAATGTCTGTTTTGTCAAGTTAAACTCCTTCATTTCTTTTAAGAGCTCAAAACTAATGTCCGGGTAGAAAAATAATTTTTGTCCCTTATATTCCAGTGGTTGTTTATTTTCTTTTACTTTATCCTTTACCTGCTCTAATATTTTTTCTCTCATTGTGTGTATTAGTAACTTTATTATTATGGAGCATGGTTTTTGGTTTGAATGCGGCTTTGGTGCCAATGTTCTGTGTGCTCTTTCGATTTCTATTTTGTCTTGCAATTCTTCCACTTCTAAGACTTGTGAGATCCATTTTTTTAAGATTCCCTTTATGTCTGACCCTCTACGCCTTCTTGCTCGCCTACTATTTTTATATTGTTTCATTTGCTATAATTCTCCAACCCATCAATTTTTTGAATTAACAAATCTTTTATCTCTTTAATTTCCTTGTTTCTATCTTCAGTCTTTCTTTTAGTTCATTCATCTCTAATTCCACAGCTGCCTGATTTTCTTCCACTTCATCTGTTCTTTTTCCTATATCTGCTATGGCCATCTCTAGTCTTTACATTCTATCTTCTGCTTTTTCCATCTTTATTTTTATTGTGTTAAATTCTGTCTTCATTTGTTCATTGAAATATTCTCTATTAACTGTTTTACCTTCCTCTTTTCCGTGTAAGTCTTTTTCTTCTTTTTCTTCTCTCTCTCTGGATCTTTCTCTTGTCTTCTGTTCACCTCTTCTTGCCACAACGTCACCTGTCCAACTCTCTCTGTCACTTCAGTTGTATCCCGTTGCTGGGTCCCTCTCCCGTCAATGTCTTTTTCGTTATGCCAGTTGCAATTCTTTTTGTGGCTCAGCGAGCCATTTTTGTAGTACATTTTGGGAAGGGCCGTTACCCAGCTGGGTGTCTAATGGCTTCAGGGATTGGACGTTCCTTTTTACGGTAAGACCTACCTCTTTTCTTTCTGCTGTTTTCCTGTCTTCTTCTTTATCTGTCTCTCTGATCTTTTTTGGTGCCATTTCTTGGGTTTTCTTGATTTCTTTATCTTTCAGGTCTTTTTTTTTGGAAAATGTTATTTAAAGGTTTTACAAAACATTAGTCATAACAAAAATTTTTAAAACCCTTTTACCCCCCCCCCCCCACTTCCCATCTAAACTATCCCATCCCACCTACCCACCTCCCCTTGGAGCCATAAAAAAAATTATTTCTGGTTATTCAATATTAACTGTTTGGTGTGCCAACTCTGTACATATCATTTACTTAACATCTATAACATATGTTATAAATATAAATTCCACATCTTAACAAAGCAAGAATAATTATTTTGTAGATTATAAATTATTTTTTCCAAATACAAACACGATTATAATTCACTATGCCATCTTTGTATATTCAGCTCTATATCATTTTCCCACGTAATAGCTATACATTTTCTTGCTATGGCTAACCCTAATCGTATAAATGCTAATTGTGGTTTGTCCATCCACAATCCCGAAATTAATCTATTCATATAACCCAATAAACACATCATCGGATCCAATTGCAAAGCCATCTTAAATAAATTTCTCAAAAATTTTATGACTTTTTCCAAAAAAGGTTTTAACTTTTCCACATCCCCAGATAGAATGCAAAAAGGTAACTATCTGTTCTCCACATCTAAAACACAAATCTGATGAAGTAAAACCATATTTCTTCAGCTTTTCAGGTGCTAAATACAATTGATGTATAAAATTATAATTAACCATATTATATCTCACATTGAGTAATTTCAAAACACTGTCAACAAACATATTTGAACATTCTTCCCAAGACTAAACAATATCCAAATAGTCCTCCTTCATTTTATATATATGAATCTTATCCATCTTTTCTTGCAGCAGCATATATCTATCTGAAATAAACCCCTTGATTCTTTTATCAGCAATTAACATCTCAAATTTCGTTTGACTTGGTAATACCAATTCTCGTCCAAAATTTGCTATAAATAAATCTCGAACTTGATAATAAGCAAAAAAAAATTTGATGAAATACCAAACTTCTCTCGAAATCTACTAAAAGAGAGAAATCTACCTGCTTCAAAACAATCCTCCACTAATTTTACCCCTTTCATTTCCCAATCTTTCATATAAGGATTATTTAAAGAAAAATGAATCAATTTATTCCGATATAATGGTGATTTAGCTGAATTTTTCCTTTGGATCCTATTATCTGATCTTACTTGTACCAAATATCCATTAAATGTCTCAATACAGGCAATTAGTACTTTTGCAATAATAAAGGATTCCATTTATAAATAAATTGACATATTTTATTTTCAAAAATCGGATCCAATTCAATCTTTGCCCACATAGGTGGTTGATCAATATCAAATGACCTATTGATAAATTTTAGTTGCACCGCTTCATAATAATTTTGAAAATGTGGTAATTGAAGTGCACCTAATTCATACCGCCATGTTAATTTTTGCATAGAAACCCTTGACAATTTGCCTTTCCACAAAAAGAAACAAATTACTTTATTTAATTCCTTCAAAAATTTCTTTGGTACTGCACTTGGAATAGACTGAAAAAGATATTGTATACGGAGATATATCTTTATTTTTATACAATTAATGGTAGATCTTTCCATCTATGTTAATCAGCTATAATCTTATTTAACGATATATAATTTAAACTATATAAATCTTTATATTCTTTATTCACGATAACCCCATAATATTTAATTTTATTAGACCATCTAAATTTAGTAATTTGTCTACAGTCTGTATAATCTTCATCTGATATAGGTAATATCTCATTTTTATTCCAATTGACTTTATAACCTGAAATCGTACCATACCGATTTAACAAATTTTGCATTGATTCTAAAGAGTCTTTAACCATATAACCATATAACCATTTACGGTGCGGAAACAGGCCATGTCGGCCTTTCGAGTCCGTACCGGTTCACTAGAACAACTCCACTAGCTCAAACCTCCCGCTCACTGCCAAATACCCTCCAACCCCCCTCACCTCCATGTACACATCCAACCTTCTCTTAAATGACTGAAGGGACCCTGCCACAACTATCTGATTTTGAAGTTCATTCCATTCTGCCACCACTCGCTGAGTGAAAAAGCCACCTCTAATATTTTCGTTGATTTCATGAAATGTTGTTTAAAAAAAAACCTGACTTTGTTAGGATATGAAAAATATATAACACATCATCTGCAAACAAATTAATTTTATACTCTTGTTCACCTATTGAAATTCCTTTAATATTAAGATCTTGTCTTGTTGCTTGAGCCAAAGGTTCTATTACTAAAGCAAATAAAGCTGGTGGAAGTGAACAATCCTGTCTAGTTGATCGAGACAAATTAAATACTGATGAAATTTGTCCATTTGTCATCACTCTTGCAGAAGGATTAGTGTATAAAGCTTTAACCCAACCAGTAAAAAGTGGTCCAAATTTAAATCTTTCAAACACCTTAAACAAAAAGTTCCACTCAACACAGTCAAAAGTTTTTTCTGCATCTAATGCTAATATCATCGGTTGATTAATCTGTCATCTTGAAGCATTAATTATTGTAATCAATTTGGTAATATTATCAACTGAATATCTACCTTTAATAAATCCTGCTTGATTAACAAGTATTAATTTTGGTAAAAATTTAGCCAATCTATTAGCTAATACCTTTGCCACGGTTTTATAATTCACATTTAATAAAGATATTGGTCTATATGAAGCCACTTTTAAAGGATCCCTATCCTTTTTTGGAATAACTGTTGCCCTTGAAAAAGACTCTGGAAATGAACCTATTTCTGTCGCTTGTTTCAATACTTCTATATATACTGGAAACAAAAAATCATAAAATTCTGTTGTAAATCCATCCTCTCCAGAAGATTTTCCACTAGGGATAGATTGCAGTGCTCCTTTAAGTTCCAAATCAGTAAATGGACTATCTAAGTCCCTATATCCAGCTCATTTAATAATGGTAAATTTAAATTAGATAAAAAAGATTCAATCTGGTCCATATCTTGAGTACGTGTATAAATTTTGATAAAACTTGAAAAACTCCTCATTTATTTCCTGTGGTTTATATGTAGTCTCCGAATTTTTTCTAATTGCATTTATCGTTCTAGATACCTGTTCAATTTTCAACTGCCAAGCTAAAACTTTATGCGCTCTCTCTCCTAATTCATAATAACATTGCTTTGATCGTTGAATCATTTTTTTCATAATTATAAGTTTGCAAAGTATTATAGCGGAGTTCTAATTTAGATAACTGTATCTTATTATCCTCAGTTGAATTCTTCTGAAATTTCTTCTCTAACACTGGTATTTCTTTTTCCTAATTTTGACTCGCTAACAAATACTGTTTTTTTCACTGTTGCTGTGTAACTAATGGTCTGACCTCTTAAATATGCTTTCAAAGCATCCCATAAAATAAATTTACTCTGTACCGAACCCTTGTTCATTTGCAAATAGAAAACAATTTGATTTCATATACGTAACAAAGTCAGGTTTTTTTTCAACAACATTTCATGAAATCAATGAAAATATTAGAGGTGGCTTTTTCACTCAGCGAGTGGTGGCAGAATGAAATGAACTTCCGAATCAGATAGTTGTGGCAGGGTCCCTTCTGTCACTTAAGAGAAGGTTGGATGTGTACATGGAGGTGAGGGGGTTGGAGGGTAATTGGTGGTGAGCGGGAGGTTTGAGCTAGTGGAGTTGTTCTAGTGAACCGGTACAGACTCGAAAGGCTGACATGGCCTGTTTCTGCACCGTAAATGGTTATATGGTTATATCTTTCTTTCTTTCTTTGGCTTGGCTTCGCGGACGAAGATTTATGGAGGGGGTAAAAAGTCCACGTCAGCTGCAGGCTCGTTTGTGGCTGACCAGTCCGATGCGGGACAGGCAGACACGATTGCAGCGGTTGCAAGGGAAAATTGGTTGGTTGGGGTTGGGTGTTGGGTTTTTCCTCCTTTGCCTTTTGTCAGTGAGGTGGGCTCTGCGGTCTTCTTCAAAGGAGGCTGCTGCCCGCCAAACTGTGAGGCGCCAAGATGCACGGTTTGAGGCGTTATCAGCCCACTGGCGGTGGTCAATGTGGCAGGCACCAAGAGATTTCTTTAGGCAGTCCTTGTACCTTTTCTTTGGTGCACCTCTGTCACGGTGGCCAGTGGAGAGCTCGCCATATAATACGATCTTGGGAAGGCGATGGTCCTCCATTCTGGAGACGTGACCCATCCAGCGCAGCTGGATCTTCAGCAGCGTGGACTCGATGCTGTCGACCTCTGCCATCTCGAGTACCTCGACGTTAGGGGTGTGAGCGCTCCAATGGATGTTGAGGATGGAGCGGAGACAACGCTGGTGGAAGCGTTCTAGGAGCCGTAGGTGGTGCCGGTAGAGGACCCATGATTCGGAGCCGAACAGGAGTGTGGGTATGACAACGGCTCTGTATACGCTTATCTTTGTGAGGTTTTTCAGTTGGTTGTTTTTCCAGACTCTTTTGTGTAGTCTTCCAAAGGCGCTATTTGCCTTGGCGAGTCTGTTGTCTATGAGAATGAGATAGACATATATGGTTATATAAGCAGTTTCTATCACCTCAGTTCCCACACAAGAAACTAACAACAATGAATGGTCAGACAATATTCTATTCTTATATTCAGCATGAATAAATCTACTCTGCAATTGTGCCGAAACCAAAAATAAATCCCTTTGGATTTCAAATTTAAAGAAGATGTAATCACATGACCAACCCAATCACATTTCAAATGCTCTTTCTCTGTCAAATGAGTTTCTTGTAAAAATGCAATATCCACCTTCATCTTTTTAATATAATCCAGTATACATTTCAGTTTTATCAGATGATTTAGCCCTTTAACATTAAATGTCGCAAAATTTGTTATTCGTTGTTCTCTATAGAGTGGTACCCAATACAGCCAACCTTTACACTAAGTTAAAGCTCCTTTAAAAAAAACCCAAAATCTACAAATATAAAAAAAATTAAAAATACATAAGACAAAACTTAAAATTGACACAAACCCCCCTCCCAATAAAAAAACTGGAAACCAGTACCCCCCTCGTTTGACCGGGTGTGGTCAATACCACCAGCGGCAGATGACTTAGAATTTAGCAGGGCCATCCACCTCTCCCCGACCAGACCTTCAGAAAAGTACAATCCATCATCTTATTGTCCAAACTAAGTGAGTGTCTTCCACCACTTCATCCAATTGCGCCATTTCAGCTTCTTCATCCCATTCCCATTTCCATTCTTAGTCTTGACAATGTTCCCCAAAGGTTTCATTGACAAATCGTGGCTCAATTCTGGTAAAGAATTAGCAAAAATTAATGCATCCTGAGCTTTCTCAAAAGACTGAAATTGATATTGCCCATGAAACACTTTCAACACTGCTGGATATTTAAATGCTGATTTATAACCTTTCTTCCACAGCACTGTCTTAGCTTGATTAAACTCCTTACGTCTCTGTATAACCTCCTGATTTAGGTCTGCAGAAAATAAAACCCTTCTATCCTGAACCATTTTTGGATTCAGATCAACACGGGCTTTCTGTACTGCGAAAAATCATCTCCCGATCCTAAAATCTTTAACCTCTAATTAAAACCGCTCTTGGAGGCTGCCCCAGAAAAAATTTCCTTCTTAGCACTTGATGAGCTCTGTCCAATTCCAATCCATCTGGAAATGAATTCATTCCCAATATTTCTGGAATCCATTTATGAAAAAATTACGTGGGATCCTGCCCTTCAATGTCTTCCGGAAGTGCAAATATTTTTACATTATTTCGTCGACTTTGATTTTCCAATGAGTCAATTTTTTGCAGAAACCCATCCTGTTACTAATTCTTCAATCTGATCCATTCTATCTTCAACCTTCTTACATCTCTCTTGTACTTCATCAACTGCAATTAAACACTTATTATCCACTTTCATTGCTGAAATTTCTCCACGTATATCGGACATTTTCCCTTTTACTTCAGCAAATTGTTCATCTATATTATGAAAACTAGTAGTCATATAAGCTATAATATTTTCATTTTGCTTTGTTAACTCCTCAAACATTGTTACCACATCAGGTCCAGGCGAAGGATTTGTTAAAAGCAGGTGAAGTAACTGATTTAAAAGGGGAAGCCATTTTTGTAGTTCTAGGCCTACCTTCTATTGCTTCTGCTGCCATCAGTAAAAGTTCTTGATCATCTTCGTCTAAATATTCTAGATGTTCCTATTCCTCCCTGGCGTCCCTGCTGCGGTTTGGACCCCAGTCCACGTCATCGCAACATGGAGCAGGTCCTCCCGCAGCCCGGAACTTGTCCAGGACTTCGCAGAAGCGTGAGGCCATGCGCATGCCCAAAGGGCCTGTCGCGCAGTAGCGAGTATCAGCTGACATGTTGCTACGCATCAGCATACTGCCAATCGTGCTCCCTCGCTCGTGCCCCGTCGCGGCCCTACGGAGCTAACCACCCTCAGCTGCGCAGACCTCATCACACCCACAGACGTCCTGGCCAACCGCCAGGACAATTGCGTTGGCGCCATCTTGCACCGATCTTTGCTTCGGGGAGGTCAGCCTTTCCTCTGATTCCCCTGGAGTCGTCCTCTGAGGCTTCAGGTCCATGGTAAATCGATCCTGGTGCTTCCTCTGTACGTTAGGCCCAATTTCTTCACTTTTTCCAAAAATTTTATTAACCAACTTTGACTTCTGGCCTCTCCCTCTCTTCATTTCTTGTAACTTCAACACTTAAAGCTCTATCTGATAGACTTTTTATATTTTTACAATCTTCAAATTTTGGGCATTAATTAGTCCAGTCTGGGAGAGATAAATTCCTACGTCTCTATTCTATACCATCTCGCCACGTCCCCAACTTTCAGTCTTCTATGTTTTTTTCTGTCCACCTTTGTTTTTTTTTCTTTTTTTCTTTTCTCTGTGGAGGGATGGTTTACCCCAACCACTATTCCATCAGCGTGATGTCACCTCCACATTTCAGAGTTTTCATCCAAAAGAACATTTTAATATGCAATTAATGATGGTGAGAGGGTGGAAAAGAAAAGGGTCTCTATAACAGGACATAAGAGAAGAAATGAGAAAGGACTTAGAAATGGGGAATGTCATGAAATAAAAGATGGAACAAGGGAGTGGTGAATAAAGCAGCAGAATTGTTCCTGTCAGTGCATATGGAAAGCTGCAGTCTGTCAAGTTGGAACGTCACCAAAACCAAGGAGCTGATTATGAACTTTACGAAGGGAAAACTGGAGGTCTATGATCCAATGATTGGAGGGTAAGCCAATTTAAATTCCTGGAAGTCACAATCTCTGAGGACCTCTCCTGGACCCAGTACACTAATGTACACTCATGAAAAAAAATGTCAGCGTGTCTACTTTCTCAGAGGTTTGATATGGTATTGAAAATTGGAAATTTATACAGATGTATAGTAGAAAATATGCTGACTTGCTCCAACAAGGCCTTGAACGGGACCACCAATACCTCTGCAAAAAATAATGGACATAACCCAGGACATCACCGGCAAAACCCTCCCCATCATCGAGCACATCTACAGGGAACGTGCCGTCAGAAAGCAGCAGCAATCATCAAGGATCCACCCCACTCAGCACATGCTCTGTTCTCGCTGCTGCCATCAGGAAAGAGGTACAGGAGCCACAAGACTTGCACCCCCAGGTTCAGGAACAGCTGCTCCCCCTCCACCACCAGACTCCTCAACCACAAACTCAATCAGGGATTTATTTAAGGACTCTGACTTTTCACTTTATTGATTATTGAATGTTTTCTCTATTGTTCTGTCAGTTTATTTACATTCTTTTATATATGTATGTTTTCTTGAGTACAGTTATTTGCATTCTGATAAGTAGAAATTCTGTCTGTCTCACTGAAAAAGAATCTCAATATTGTATGTGATGTGACGTATTTACTCGGATAATAAATCTGAACTTTGAGATGCAGTTCGCTATGCTTCATGGACCTCAGCCTCACTGTTGCTGAGGTCAGTGAGATTGTGGAGTTTTGCAGTAAAGCAAAAGCCTCTCATCTTTTGGGCGCTGAATATGTCAAAGTGCATTCAGCTGCTAACAATGAGCTGTACCACATATTGAGATGTGAGACTCTAAAAGCCCCTGAGGTGGAAAGCTTTGGACACCAAAGGTCCAGAGTCACCTCTGCTTCAAGATGGTATCCTCACAGCATGCCATTGCATGAAAATGAAACTTGTTGGAAAATAGTTATCTCAAATAACTTTTCGGTTTTGTAATAATTGAGCTAATTAGATCAACAGGTATTGAATTTTAACTCCCAAGTTTCTCCATTTGAAATTTGGTAAGTGCCTGCAATTGTTCTTGCTTGGCTGTGGTTCCGAGATACAGGATGCAGTTAGTGCATGGGCTTCATTGCCATATTCTCTTGTTTGTTTCTGAAATTCCTCCAAAGTCAGATGTCATAATTGAAAGAAAGTTATTCCTGTTTGTAACAGGTACTAAAAATAAGCAAGGTGGGTCATATTGTAGAGTATTTACATCTGTGGGTTTGATTTATAGGTTGCTGAAATCAGTCCATCACAATCCATCTAAGTTTGGAATGGCCGAAGAAAAGCTGAAACCATTTGAGAAATTGCTTTTAAAACTTGAGCGTCAGTTGCTGAGCCAGATGATTTTTCAGGTTGGTGTAGTTGAATGTTATGGTAAAGTTGCAAGAAATTTCATTGCATGCGATCTGAATAACATTCATCCCATTGAATCAAAATTCAACCATAACCCCTGTATAGTGAAGTAGGACATAAATGATCATTCATGCTGTATTTTTGTAACTTTGTGTTCCTCTCAGTTTTCAATCCACATGGTAATTGAAACATCTATCTGCAATAATAATCTCAAATTATTTTTCTGTTTCTAGCAGTAACAATGGTGTATTTTATGAAATGTTCTGCACATATGGTGTTTGACCACGTACAGTGGAATGCAAAGGTTTGGGCACCCCGGTCAAAATTTTTGTTACTGTGAGTAAAAGATGAACTGATTTCCAAAAGGCATAAAGTTAAAGATGACGCATTCTTTTCAACATTTTAAGCAAAGATTATCGTATTATTTTTGTTTCGTACAATTTTAGAGTAGGGAAAAAAAGGAAAGGAACATCTTGCAAACGTTTGGGCACCCCAAGAGCGTTTGAGCTTTCAGATAACTTTTACCAAGGTCTCAGACCTTCATTACCTTATTAGGGTGATAACTTGTTCACAGTCATTGTTAAGAAAGGCCAGGTGATGCAAATTTCACCAAGACACAAGAGCAACTTGTCCGTGAACTACTCTTTGCAGACGATGCCGCTTTAGTTGCCCATTCAGAGCCAGCTCTTCAGCGCTTGACATCCTGTTTTGCGGAAACTGCCAAAATGTTTGGCCTGGAAGTCAGCCTGAAGAAAACGGAGGTCCTCCATCAGCCAGCTCCCCACCTTGACTACCAGCCCCCCCACATCTCCATCAGGCACACAAAACTCAAAACGGTCAACCAGTTTACCTATCTCGACTGCACCATTTCATCAGATGCAAGGATCGACAACGAGATAGACAACAGACTCTGCAAGGCAAATAGCGCCTTTGGAAGACTACACAAAAGAGTCTGGAAAAACAACCAACTGAAAAACCTCACAAAGATAAGTGTATACAGAGCCATTGTCATACTCACACTCCTGTTCGGCTCCGAATCATGGGTCCTCTACCGGCATCACCTACGGCTCCTAGAACGCTTCCACCAGCGTTGTCTCCGCTCCATCCTCAACATTCATTGGAGCGCCTTCATCCCTAACACCGAAGTACTCGAGATGGCAGAGGCCGACAGCATCGAGTCCATGCTGCTGAAGATCCAGCTGCGCTGGGTGGGTCACGTCTCCAGAATGGAGGACCATCGCATTCCCAAGATCGTGTTATATGGCGAGCTCTCCACTGGCCACCGTGACAGAGGTGCACCAAAGAAGAGGTACAAGGACTGCCTAAAGAAATCTCTTGGAGCCTGCCGCATTGACCACCGCCAGTGGGCTAATATCGCCTCAAACCGTACATCTTGGCGCCTCACAGTTCGGCGGGCAGCAACCTCCTTTGAAGAAGACCGCAGAGCCCACCTCACTGACAAAAGACAAAGGAGGAAAAACCCAACACCCAACCCCAACCAACCAATTTTCCGCTGCAACCGTGTCTGCCTGTCCCGCATCGGACTTGTCAGCAACAAACGAGCCTCCATAAATCTTCGTCTGCGAAGCCAAGCCAAAGAAAGAAAATAATCCTCAAACCTTGACCCAACAATCAGAAGCCATGGGCTCCTCTAAGCAGCCTCTTGGCTCTCTGAAAATTAAAATAAATGGTGCCCACAAACAGGATAAGGCTGTGAGAAGATAGCAAATTGTTTTCAGGTAGCCAATTCCTCAGTTTTTAATGTAATCATCAAATTTTTTCCACCACTTTCTGGGGCAAAAAAATGGGGGCGGGGGTCATCTTTTACATGGATTAAACTTTTGTTCTCATGAATACCTGCATCGATCAAGGTGTTGGGAGCTCAGATGGCCAGGACCGGGTATTACTTTATCGTTGGGGCTTCGGTAGCTCATATGGGTGGGCAACCATTACATGCATCCATTTTTCAGTTCATTTTATTTGTATGGGAACAGATTTAACAAATCCCTGAAGGCTTTGTAAAATGACTGTGTATTGAAGGCAGGTTGAAGGCAGTGTGTTCCTACATTGGATACATCTTGAAGAGAGAGGAAACCTAGGAGCAGAGACCATGTGACCAACAGCTTCACGACTGAGTATACATTTTGCTCAGGGGCCATTTTAAGGAAGGAACATCTTTTGGAGGGATGCTGGGCTGAAGTGATCTTGTGTTATAATAGACGATCTATCTGATTTCCCCATGCATGTGGCCATTTTGAGGAGTTAGTACTTGGAGAAGCATCCTTTGAAGGGATACTGTGCTAAGTGTGGCTTTGTGTGTGGTTACAGACAGACTGTCTGATTTCTCCAGATTATAGGGGAATGAGAATACCACTCTGTGACCAAAAGTGAGGTCACCTTGTTATTCTGACCCATGGAAAGAGTTCTGAAAGCAGAAGAAATTTTGGATGGTGACCAGTGTGAGTGTAAATAAGTTAAATAAGGTATATCATTGTTAATTAATAATAAAAAATATTGTTTTGGCTGATTTCTATTGCAGCTGTCTGGTGCGTAACAGTGGCCGATTCCTCAGTTCATAATGTACAAGATATACTTGTGTAATTGCCAAATTTTTTAGGATCGCAATTTGGGGGCAAAAAAAAGGGGTGGGGCAACTTTTACTCAGGTCAAATTTTTGACCTCTTGAGTACCCGCATCATTCAAGGTGTCGGGAGCTCAGATAGTTGGGATCGGTTGGTAAGTTCATGGTTAGACCATTGGTAGTTCAGATGGGTGGGTGCCAGGATGAGGATCCTTGGTCAGGAGTTTGGATGGGTGGGCTCTGGGATGATCCATAGTTGGGTGTTTGGGTGGATGGGTGCCGGGGCATGGATCCCTGGTTGGGAGTTTGGATGGGCAGGCTCTGGGGCAAGGAACAATGGTCAGGGGCTCAGATGGGTGGGCAGAATAGAGAGGTTGAGTTTTACACAGGTCATTCACAAAACACCCAATTTTTTAGGGCACAAAAAGTGGGGGGCGGGGGGGGTGTGACTATTACACAGTATCAACAATGACTGTATATTAAGAAATGGCAGATAACAGGAACGGTTGAGGTCAAGTTGAAGTCTTTCCAAGAAAACTTTCCGAGAGAATTGCTAGAAAGGCAAATCAAAACCCCATTTGAATGCAAAACATCTTTAGGAGGAAGTGCTTGCTTAAAGTGAATAAGGGTGGATAATTCCCCAGGGCCTGACAATATATTCCCTTGGACCTTGAGGGAGTGTAGAAATCGCAGGAGCTCTGACAGAAATATTTAAAATGTACTTAGCCAGGGGCGAGGTGCCGAACGAGGGTAGCTCACGTTCCATTGTTTAAAACAAGGCTCCAAAAGTAATCCTGGAAATTATAGGCTACAGCGACATCAGTAGTAGATCGATTAAGGCATTCTAAGAGATCGGATATACAATTATTTGGATAGCCAGGGATTGATTAGGGATAGTCAGCATGGCTTTATGCTAGGTAGATCGTGTTTAACCAATCTTGTAGAGTTGTTTGAGGGGGTTACAGGAAAGTTAACAAAGGAAAGGCTGTGGACATTGTCCACGTGAACTTTGGTAAGGCCTTTGACAAGATTAGTCAGCAAGCTTCAAATGCTAGGTATTCATGGAGAAGTAAAGAACTGGATTCGACAATGGCTGAAAGGGAGAAGACAGAGAGTGGTGGTGGATGATGCTTCTCATACTGGAGGCCTGTGACTAGTGGTGTTCCTCAGGGATCAGTGCTGGGACCATTGTTTGTTGTCTATATCAATGATCTGGATGGATAATGTGGGAAATTGGATCAGTAAGTTTGCAGATGACACTAAGATTGGAGGTGTTGTGGACAGTGAAGAAGGTTTTCAAAGCTTGCAGAGGGATCTGGACCAGCTAGTAAGGTGGGTTGAAAAATGGCAGATGAAATTTAATGCAGACAAGTGTGAGATGTAGCATTTTGAAAGGACAAACCAAGAAAGGACATACACAGTAAATGGTAGGGCACTGAGGAATGTGGTAGAACAGAGGGATCTGGGAATGCAGGTACATAATTCCCTGAAAGTTGCATCACAGGTGAACTGGGTTGAAAAGAGAGATTTTGGCACATTGGCCTTCATAAATCAAAGTATTGAGTACAGGAGTTGGGGAGTTATATTAAAGTTGTATAAAACATTAGTGAGGCCAATTTTGGAATATTGTGTGCAGTTTTGATCACCTAACTACAGGAAAGATATCAATAAGATAGAAAGAGTGCAGAGAAGATTTACTAGGATGTTGCCCGCTCATCAGAAATTGAGTTACTGGGAAAGATTAAACAGGTTAGGACTTTATTCCCTGGAGTGTAGAAGAATGAGAGGAGATTTGATAGAGGTATTTAAAATTATGTAAATGTAAATAGGCTTTTTCTATTGAGGGTGGCTGAGATTCAAACAAGAGGACATGGGTTCAGGGTGAAAGGGGAAAAGCTTAGGGGGAAGATGAGAGGGAACTTTTGCCACACAGAGAGTGGTGGGAGTGTGGAGTGAGCTTCCAGCTGGTGATGGATGAAGGCTCAATTTTAACATCAAAGGGAAATTTGGACAGGTACCTGGATGGGAGAGGTATGGACGGAGGCAAGAAAAAGTAGTGCAGTGTAGGCTCGAGGGGCCGAGGTGGCCAGCATCTGTGCTGCAATTGTTCTATGGTTCTAGGAAGGTTTAGCAGAATCTGGAGTGGTTGTGCTCTGTTCTACTATGCAGCGACACCTGCACAAATATGACCTTCATGGAAGAGACATCATTAGTAACCCTCTTCTGCATCCTCACCACAGAATAGAGCATCTGAAATTTGCAAAGGAACATCTCTAAACATGCCTGATGCATTTTGTAAACAAGTCCTATGGAATGATGAACTTTTTGGCTGCAATGAGCAAATGTATGTTTGGAGAAAAATGGTGCAGAATTTCATAAAAAGAACACCTCGCCCACTGTTAAGCACAGGGGTGGATCGATGCTGCTTTGGGCTTGTGTTGCAGCCAGTGGCAAGGGGAACATTTCACCGGTGGAGGGAAGAATGAATTCAATTAAATACCAGCAAATTCTGGAAGCAAACATCACACTGTCTGTAAAAAAGCTGAAGATGAAAAGAGGATGGCTTCTTCCACAGGATAATGATCCTGAGCACACCTCAAAATTCACAATGGACTACCTCAAGCGATGCAAGCTGAAGGTTTTGCCATTGCCCTCATAGTCTCCCCACTTAAATATCATCTAAAATCTGTGGATAGACCTCAAAAGAGCAGTGCATGCAAGACGGCCCAAGAATCTCACAGAACTAGGTCTTTTGCAAGGAAGAATGGGTGAAAAATCCCCTAAACAAGAATTGAAAGACACTTAGCTGGCTACAGAAAGTGTTTACAAGCTGTGATACTTGCTAAAGGGGGTGTTACTAAGTACTGACCATGCAAGGTGCCCAAACTTTTGCTTCAGGCCATTTTTTGTTACTTAGAAACTGTAAAAGATGGAGAAAAAAAAATCTGGCTTAAAATATTAAATAAATATACAATCTTTAACTTTGATTTTTGGAAAATAGGTCATCTTTTACTCACTGAGCTATTCACAGTATCACAAATTTTGACAAAGGATGCCCAAACTTTTGTATACCAATGTATAATAGTTTCTCATGGGATAAATTACAGCTTTTTACTTGTCAAAGCTTATATGTGGAGGATAACTTACTGCTATTTGCTGCACTTATTGTGTAGGCCTGTGTTGAACAGCAGTTCGACAAAATAAACAAACCAACCTTGGTCTCGAAAAATAGCATTTTTGCAGAAGAGTTTGCCTACAATATTCGCACTATTTTCAACAATGTGGAATCAAAGATTGGTAAGTTGTTTGTCATTCAACTTTTATGTGCTGGTTTTGTATGCATGTATATTTGTATCAAAAGAATAGGCAGGTAAGCAGAATGGGTGTGTGGCTCTCATGGTAAGGAACAGCATTAAATCATTAGAAAGAATTGTCAGGATCAGAAGATATAGAATTGTTGTGAGTTGAGTTTAGAAATGGCAAGGGTAAAAACACCCTGTTGGCTTTTATATACACACCTCCAAACAGTCAGAACTCAGGATGTAGATGACAAATTACTACAGCAAATGGGAAAGGCGTGTCAGAAGGGCAATGTTATAGTCGTCATGGGGGATTGGAACTGGATCTCGGGGGAGAGACTTTGTAGAAAAGACACGAGATGGCTTTTTAGAGCACCTTGTTGATGAGCGCATGAGGGGGTCGGCTGTACTGGATTGGGTTTTGTGTAATGCACCCAAGATGATTCAAGAGCTTAGAGTAAAGGAATTATTAGGGGGCAGAGATCACGATAAGATTGAGCTCAGTTTGAGATTTAACAAGGAGAAAATGAAGCCAGATGTGTCGGAATTTCAATGGAGTAAAGGGAATTACAGTGACATGAAAGAGCAACTGGCCACAATAGATTGGAAGGGGACACTAGTAGGAAGACAGCAGAGCAACAATGGATGGATGTTCTGCAAGAAATGGGGAAGGTGCAGGATAAATACAGGCCAAAAAGAGGAAATATTCGAATGGAAAAATGTCACAACTGTGGCTGACGAAGGATATCAAAGCCAACGTGAAAGCAAAAGAGGAACAAGGAAACAATAATTAGTGGGAAGATAGAGGATTGGGATGCTTTTTCAAACTTAAAGAAAATGTAAAAATTTATAAGAAAGGAAAAGATTAATTATTTCAGATTTATTGTCAGAGTACATATATGACATCACATTCAACTCTGATTCTATTTTTCCTATGGGGACTGCAGAATTATCAATTGATAGTGCAAAAAAAAAACTGTACACAGTGTAAACATGTAAACAAACAAGGAACTGTAAACAAAATGTGCAATACAGAGATAACGAAAAAAAATTCATAGAGGGTCCTTAATGTGTCTCTGAGTTTGTCATTGAGGAGTCTGATGGCAGCTGTTCCTGAACCTTTTTTTTTTAAATTTTTTATTTTTCACACCATAAATCACATTAGCCATGATATACACTTTTTCTTTTTAACATATATACAGTGACTTTTTCTTCCCCCCCTCCTCCCAAGCCACCCCCCCACCCTCCCCTCTCATCCATTTTAGGTATACAATCTAGGTTGCATTAAACCAGTCAGACAATGTTGTCATTCAACAAAAATACACCAGAAATTCTACTGAGTCCATTCTTTTCTTTCCTTCTCCTTCCATCAACTTAGGTAATGTTTGTCCCTGGTAGGTTTTCGCTATTGTATTTAATGTAAGGCTCCCATATTTGTTCGAATATTTCAATATTATTTCTTAAACTATATGTAATTTTTTCTAATGGAATACATTTATTCATTTCTATATACCATTGTTGTATTTTCAGATTATCTTCCAATTTCCAGGTTGACATAATACATTTTTTTGCTACGGCTAGAGCTATCTTAACAAATCTTTTTTGTGCATCCTCCAAATCAATTCCAAATTCTTTGTTTTTTATGTTACTTAGGAGAAAGATCTCTGGATTCTTTGGTATATAGTTTTCTGTTATTTTATTTAATATCTGATTGAGATCATCCCAAAATTTTTCTACTCTCTCACATGTCCAGATTGCATGAATTGTTGTTCCCATTTCTTTTTTACATCGAAAACATCTATCAGATACTATTGGGTCCCATTTATTTAACTTTTGCGGTGTAATGTATAGTCTGTGAAACCAATTATATTGTATCATACGTAGCCTCGTATTTATTGTATTTCTCATCATTCCAGAACATAATTTCTCCCATGTTTCCTTTTTTATCTTTATATTTAAATCTTGTTCCCATTTTTGTTTAGTTTTACCATTTGTTTCCTCATTCTCCTTTTCTTGCAGTTTAATATACATATTTGTTATAAATCTTTTGATTAACATTGTATCTGTAATGACATATTCAAGGTTACTTCCCTCTGGTAAACTCAAATTGCTTCCTAATTTATCCTTCAAGAAGGATCTCAGTTGGTAATATGCCAGCGCTGTATCTCCAGTTATATTGTACTTATCTCTCATTTGTTCAAAGGATAAGAATCTACTTCCTGAAAAACAATTTTCTATTCTTTTAATCCCTTTTTTTTCCCATTCTCTAAAGGAAAGGTTATCCTTTAGGGAGTAGCTTATTTTGCGTCAATATTAGTTTTGGTAATTGATAATTTGTTTTATTTCTTTCTACATGAATCTTCTTCCAAATATTGAGGAGATGATGTAATACTGGAGAAGTTCTATGTTGTACCAATTTTTCGTCCCATTTATATAATATGTGCTCAGGTATCTTTTCCCCTATTTTATCTAATTCTAATCTCGTCCAGTCTGGTTTTTCCCTTGTTTGATAAAAATCTGATAGGTATCTTAATTGTGTGGCTCTATAATAATTTTTAAAGTTTGGCAATTGTTAGCCTCCTTGTTTATACCATTCTGTTAATTTATCTAGTGCTATCCTCGGTTTCCCCCCTCTTCATAAAAATTTCCTTATTATTTTCTTTAACTCTTTGAAGAATTTTTCTGTCAGTTGTATTGGCAATGCCTGAAATAAGTATAATATCCTTGGAAAAATGTTCATTTTAATACAGTTTATCCTTCCTATCAGTGTTAGTGGTAGATCTTTCCAATGCTCTAAATCGTCCTGTAATTTTTTCATTAGCGGATTATAATTGAGTTTATATAATTGGCCTAGATTTTTGTTTATTTGTACACCTAGGTATCTTATTGCCTGCATTTGCCATCTGAATGGAGATTCCTTCTTAAATTTTGAGAAATCCGGATTATTCATAGGCATTGCTTCACTTTTATTTATGTTTATCTTGTAACCCGACACTTCTCCATATTCCTTCAATTTCTTATATAATTCTTTTATTGATAGTTCTGGATCTGTTAAGTACACTATAACATCATCTGCAAATAGACTGATTTTATATTCCCTGTCTTTTATTTTTATTCCTTTTATATTATTATCTATTATTATCAATTCTGCTAGTGGTTCTATAGCTAGCGCAAACAATAAAGGTGATAGTGGGCATCCCTGCCGCGTTGACCTGCTTAAGTTAAATTGCTTTGATACATGTCCATTTACTGTCACTTTCGCTAACGGTCCCTTATATAATGCTTTAATCCAATTAATATACTTCTCCGGTAAACTGAATTTTTGCAATACTTTGAACAAATAATTCCAGTCTACTCTGTCGAAGGCCTTCTCTGCGTCTAAAGCAACTGCTACTGCAGGTGCTTTATTTCCTTCTACTGCATGAATTAAGTTAATAAATTTACAAATATTGTCTGTTGTGCGTCTTTTTTTGATAAATCCAATTTGGTCTAAATTTACCATTTTCGGTACCTGTTCTGCTAATCTGTTTGCTAATAGTTTAGCTATTATCTTATAATCTGTGTTTAGCAAAGATATTGGTCTATATGACGCTGGTGAGAGTGGATCTTTCCCTTGTTTTAGTATTACTGTAATTATTGCTGTTTTACATGAATCTGGTAAGTTTTGTGTTTCATCAATCTGGTTGATTACATCCAGGAGGGGCGGTATTAATAAGTCTTTAAATGTTTTGTAGAATTCTATTGGAAATCCATCCTCTCCTGGTGTCTTATTATTTGGTAATTTTTTTATTATCTCTTGTATTTCTACTGTTCCAAATGGTTCTGTTAATTTATTTTGTTCCTCTATTTGTAGTTTTGGTAGTTCAATTTTAGTCAAAAATTCATCTATTTTCCCTTCTTTCCCTTCGTTTTCAGTTCGGTATAATTGTTCATAGAATTCTCTAAAGTTTTCCTTAATTTCTTTTGGATTATATGTAATTTGCTTGTCTTTTTTCCTTGATGCCAATACCATTTTCTTAGCTTGTTCTGTCTTAAGCTGCCATGCTAGGATTTTGTGCATTTTTTCACCTAGTTCATAATATTTCTGTTTTGTCTTCATTATATTCTTCTCTACCTTATATGTTTGTAATGTTTCATATTTTATTTTTTTATCCGCCAATTCTCTTCTTTTAGTTGTATCTTCCTTCATTGCTAATTTTTTTTCTATATTTACTATTTCCCTTTCCAACTGCTCTGTTTCCTGATTATAGTCCTTCTTCATCTTGGTTACATAACTTATTATTTGCCCTCTAATGAATGCTTTCATTGCATCCCATAGTATAAACTTATCTTCCACTGATTCCGTATTTACTTCAAAATACATTTTTAATTGTTTTTCAATAAATTCTCTAAAATCCTGTCTTTTAAGTAGCATGGGGTTTAATCTCCATCTATACATTCTTGGAGGGATGTCCTCTAGCTTTACTGTCAATATTAAGGGTGAATGGTCCGATAGTATTATCGCTTTATATTCTGTTTTTCTTACTCTATCCTGCATACTAGCTGATAACAAAAATAGGTCTATTCTTGAGTATGTTTTATGTCTAGCCGAGTAGTATGAGTATTCCTTTTCTTTTGGGTTTTGTTTCCTCCATATATCCAAAAGTTGCATTTCTTGCATCGATTTAATTATAAATTTGGTTACTTTGTTCTTTCTGTTAATTTTTTTCCCAGTTTTATCCATATTTGAATCCAAATTCAGGTTGAAATCCCCTCCTATTAGTATGTTCCCTTGCGTATTAGCTACCTTCAAAAAGATATCTTGCATAAACTTTTGATCTTCTTCGTTAGGTGAATATACATTGAGTAGATTCCAAAACTCCGAATATATCTGACATTTTATCATTACATTTCTCCCTGCTGGATCTATTATTTCCTCTTCTATTTTAAATGGCACATTTTTACTAATTAATATAGCCACTCCTCTTGCTTTTGAATTATACGATGCTGCTGTTACATGTCCTACCCAATCTCTCTGTAATTTCTTGTGCTCCAATTCAGTTAAGTGTGTTTCTTGGACAAATGCTATATCAATTTTTTCCTTTTTCAGTAAATGTAGTAGTTTCTTCCTTTTAATTTGGTTATGTATTCCATTAATATTTAAAGTCATATAGTTCAGCGTAGCCATTTTATACTTTGTTTATCTTCTCTTTCCGTTTTTCCATCATTACCTTTCCTCCTTTTCCATTTCTGTTTTCTTATTTTCAACTCTTTATAAGACAACATTCCTACAACATCCAACATTTTCCTTATTCTCCTATTTATATCTTCTTTATCCCCAATCTCCCCTTCCCCTCCTAAGTTGTCCTTTATCCCTTGTCGGACAACCACATCTCCCCTCTCCATTTGGGTTTGCGAATCCACTCGCAAGCGTCAACTGATTTTGCAGTGACCGCTATTTCCCCCCACCCAGCCCCCCCCAGAAAAGATACATTCACTTATGCACATTGTATCTCTTCTCTTTGGCTTGGCTTCGCGGACGAAGATTTATGGAGGGGGTAAAAAGTCCACGTCAGCTGCAGGCTCGTTTGTGGCTGACCAGTCCGATGCGGGACAGGCAGACACGATTGCAGCGGTTGCAAGGGAAAATTGGTTGGTTGGGGTTGGGTGTTGGGTTTTTCCTCCTTTGCCTTTTGTCAGTGAGGTGGGCTCTGCGGTCTTCTTCAAAGGAGGCTGCTGCCCGCCAAACTGTGAGGCGCCAAGATGCACGGTTTGAGGCGTTATCAGCCCACTGGCGGTGGTCAATGTGGCAGGCACCAAGAGATTTCTTTAGGCAGTCCTTGTACCTTTTCTTTGGTGCACCTCTGTCACGGTGGCCAGTGGAGAGCTCGCCATATAATACGATCTTGGGAAGGCGATGGTCCTCCATTCTGGAGACGTGACCCATCCAGCGCAGCTGGATCTTCAGCAGCGTGGACTCGATGCTGTCGACCTCTGCCATCTCGAGTACCTCGACGTTAGGGGTGTGAGCGCTCCAATGGATGTTGAGGATGGAGCGGAGACAACGCTGGTGGAAGCGTTCTAGGAGCCGTAGGTGGTGCCGGTAGAGGACCCATGATTCGGAGCCGAACAGGAGTGTGGGTATGACAACGGCTCTGTATACGCTTATCTTTGTGAGGTTTTTCAGTTGGTTGTTTTTCCAGACTCTTTTGTGTAGTCTTCCAAAGGCGCTATTTGCCTTGGCGAGTCTGTTGTCTATCTCATTGTCGATCCTTGCATCTGATGAAATGGTGCAGCCGAGATAGGTAAACTGGTTGACCGTTTTGAGTTTTGTGTGCCCGATGGAGATGTGGGGGGGCTGGTAGTCATGGTGGGGAGCTGGCTGATGGAGGACCTCAGTTTTCTTCAGGCTGACTTCCAGGCCAAACATTTTGGCAGTTTCCGCAAAGCAGGACGTCAAGCGCTGAAGAGCTGGCTCTGAATGGGCAACTAAAGCGGCATCATCTGCAAAGAGTAGTTCACGGACAAGTTTCTCTTGTGTCTTGGTGTGAGCTTGCAGGCGCCTCAGATTGAAGAGACTGCCATCCGTGCGGTACCGGATGTAAACAGCGTCTTCATTGTTGGGGTCTTTCATGGCTTGGTTCAGCATCATGCTGAAGAAGATTGAAAAGAGGGTTGGTGCGAGAACACAGCCTTGCTTCACGCCATTGTTAATGGAGAAGGGTTCAGAGAGCTCATTGCTGTATCTGACCCGACCTTGTTGGTTTTCGTGCAGTTGGATAATCATGTTGAGGAACTTTGGGGGACATCCGATGCGCTCTAGTATTTGCCAAAGCCCTTTCCTGCTCACGGTGTCGAAGGCTTTGGTGAGGTCAACAAAGGTGATGTAGAGTCCTTTGTTTTGTTCTCTACACTTTTCTTGGAGCTGTCTGAGGGCAAAGACCATGTCAGTGGTTCCTCTGTTAGCGCGAAAGCCGCACTGTGATTCTGGGAGAATATTCTCAGCGACACTAGGTATTATTCTATTTAGTAGAATCCTAGCGAAGATTTTGCCTGCAATGGAGAGCAACGTGATTCCCCTGTAGTTTGAGCAGTCTGATTTCTCGCTCTTATACCTCTTTACCCACATACATATCAATCGTGATCATTTTTACTCTCATTACCCGTCTTCATCCCTCAGTCTATTTTTGTAATTGTTCTGCAAATTTTCGTGCTTCTTCTGGGTCTGAGAATAGTCTGTTTTGTTGTCCTGGAATAAATATTTTCAATACCGCTGGATGCTTTAGTATAAATTTATACCCTTTCTTCCATAAAATCGCCTTTGCTGTATTGAACTCCTTTCTCTTCTTTAGGAGTTCAAAACTTATATCTGGATAAATGAAGATTTTTTGCCCTTTATACTCCAGTGGTTTGTTGCCCTCTCTTACTTTTTCCATTGTCTTCTCCAGTACCTTTTCTCTTGTAGTATATCTTAGGAATTTTACTATAATAGATCTTGGTTTTTGTTGTGGTTGTGGTTTAGAGGCCAATGCTCTATGTGCCCTTTCTATTTCCATTTCTTGCTGTAGTTCTGGACATCCTAGGGTCTTAGGGATCCAATCTTTTATAAACTCCCTCATATTCTTGCCTTCTTTATCTTCCTTAAGGCCCACTATCTTTGTTATTTCTTCTGTTATAATTTTCCATTATATCTATTTTTTGAGCTAACAGTTCTTGTGTCTCTATCGCTTTTTTATTAGATTCCTCCAATTTCTTTTTTAAGTCTTCTACCTCCATTTCTGCTGCTACTGCCCGCTCTTCCATCTTGTCCATTTTCTTTCCCATTTCTGTTAAGGTCATATCTATTTTATTCATTTTCTCTTCTGTGTTGTTTATTCTTTTTCTTAAATCATTAAATTCCTGTGTTTGCCATTCTTTAAATGACTCCATGTATCCTTTAATAAGAGAAAGTACCACCTTTATCTTGCCTTTCTCTTCTTCTTCTATTTCACTGTACTCTTCCTCTTCTTCTTCCTCTGGAAAGTGAATGGTCGTGCACTTGGGTAGAAGAAATAAATGGGCAGACAATTTTTTAAATGGGAAGAAAATTGAAAATACCCAGATGCAAAGGGACCCGGGATACCTCATGCCTGAAGGTAAACTTGCAGGTTGAGATGGTGGTGAAGAAGGCAGATGTAACGCTGACATTCATTTCAAGAGGAATAGAATATAGAAGCAGGGATGTGATGTTGAGGCTCTATAAGGCACTTGTGAGACCTCACTTGAAGTGCTGTGAGCAGCTTTGGGCTCCTCATTTAAGAAAAGATGTGCTGACATTGGAGAGGGTTCAGAGGAGGTTCACAAGGATGATTCTGGAATGAAAGGGTCATCATATGAGGAAAATTAGTCAGTTCCTGGCCTGTATTCGTTGGTATTTAGGTGAATGAGGAGGATCTTATTGAAACATTTTGAATGTTGAAAAGTATGGTCAGAGTAGATGTAGAAAGGTTGTTTCCTATGATGGAAGAGCCAGGACAAGAGGGGACAACTTCAGGATTGAAGGGGATCTCCTGTCACTGAATTTCTTCAGCCGGACCATGGTAAATGCGTGGAATTTGTTGCCACAGGCGGTTGTGGAGGCTGGGTCATTGGGTGTATTTAGGAGATTGACAGGTTCTTGATTAGCCAGGATATCAAAGGTGTTGGAGAGAAAGCTGGGCAATGGGGCTAAGTGGGAAAATGGATCAGCTCATGATTAAATGGCAGGGCAGATTCGATGGGCTAAATAGCCTATTTCTGCTCCATGTCTTATGGATTTGTGCTGTAACTGGTTACTAATTGGAGCTGTTTGAAAGTGATGCATTATGTTCCAACTTCATATCCTTCAGTTACTTGACAATAACTTCTACCATGTCTCATCTGTTATGGAACCACTCATTATTTCCGTGAGCAGTGAGAATGTTGAATGATCAAATTAACTGCTCGCACTAACCATTCAAGTCTCTTCTATGCACAAAACACCATTTATTTATTTGTATTGATGTAACACTCGTCCTATGTATGTATTATTTGTCTGTACATGTGTTATGGATGCATCCCCGATCCAAACACTGGCACCTCCTTGGACTACGTCCTGGTGCGAGGAAGAGACAAACGAGATGTGCTCCACACCAGGGTCATGCCCAGCGCGGAATGCCACACTGACCACCGGCTTGTTCGCTGCAATCTCAACCTTCACTTCAAGCCAAAGTTCAAGAACAGTGGTGCCCCCAGAAAGAGGTTCAATGTTGGAAACTTGCAGTCAGACGTAGTGAGAGGAAACTTCCAGGCAAACCTCTCCAAGCAAGGCTCGAGGATGCAAACTGCCTCACGGACACGTCTCCTGAAACTCTCTGGGATCAGCTGAAAACGGCCATACTGCAATCCACTGAAGAGGTACAGGGCTTCTCTTCCAGGAAAAACAAGGACTGTTTTGACGAAAACAACCAGGAAATCCAGGAGCTGCTGGCAAAGAAGCGATCTGCCCACCAGGCTCACCTTGCAAAGCCTTCCTGGCCAGAGAAAAAAACGAGCCTTCTGTCTCGCATGCAGCCACCTTTAGCGCAAACTCCAGGAGATCCAAAATGAGTGGTGGACTAGCCTCGCCAAATGAACCCAGCTTAGCGCGGACATTGGCGACTTCAGGGGTTTCTACGAGACACTAAAGGCTGTGTACGGCCCCTCACCCCAAGTCCAAAGCCCTCTGCGCAGCTCAGATGGCAAAGTCCTCCTCAGCGACAAGATCTCCATCCTCAATCGATGGTCAGAACACTTCCAATCTCTTTTCAGTGCCAACCGCTCAGTCCAAGAATCCGCCCTGCTCCAGCTCCCTCAACAACCCTCGAGTCTAGAGCTGGATGAGGTCCTTACCCAGGAAGAGACATATAAGGCAATTGAACAACTGAAAAGTGGCAAAGCAGCAGGTATGGATGGAATCCCCCCCAGAGGTCTGGAAGGCTGGTGGCAAAGCTCTGCATACCAAACTGCATGGGTTTTTCATGCTCTGATGGGACCAAGGAAAGCTGCCTCAGGACCTTCATGATGCCATCATCATCACCCTGTACAAAAACAAAGGCGAGAAATCAGTCTGCTCAAACTACAGGGGAATCACGCTGCTCTCCAGTGCAGGCAAAATCTTCGCTAGGATTCTCCTTAATAGACTAATACCTGGTGTCGCCGAAAATGTCCTCCCAGAATCACAGTGTGGCTTTCGCGCAAACAGAGGAACTACTGACATGGTCTTTGCCCGCAGACAGCTCCAAGAAAAGTGCAGAGAACAAAACAAAGGACTCTACATCACCTTTGTTGACCTCACCAAACCCTTTGACACCGTGAGCAGGAAAGGGCTTTGGCAAATACTAGAGCGCCTCGGATGCAGCCCCCAAGTTCCTCAACAGGGTTATCCAACTGCACGAAAACTAATAAGGTTGGGTCAGATACAGCAATGAGCTCTCTGAACCCTTCTCCATTGACAACTGCGTGAAGCAAGGCTGCGGCCTCGCACCGACCCTCTTTACTCTCTTCTTCGGCATGATACTGAAACAAGCCAATAAAGACCTCAACAATGAAGACGGTGTTTACATCCGGTACCGCACGGATGGCAGTCTCTTCAATCTGAGGCGCCTGCAAGCTCACACCAAGACACAAGAGCAACTTGTCCGTGAACTACTCTTTGCAGACGATGCCGCTTTAGTTGCCCATTCAGAGCCAGCTCTCCAGCACATGATGTCCTGTTTTGCGGAAACTGCCAAAATGTTTGGCCTGGAAGTCAGCCTGAAGAAAACTGAGGTCCTCCATCAGCCAGCTCCCCACCATGACCACCAGCCCCCCCATCGGGCACACTGAACTCAAAACGGTCAACCAGTTTACCTACCTCGGCTGCACCATTTCATCTGATGCAAGGATCGAAAAAGAGATAGACAACAGACTCGCCAAGGCAAATAGCGCCTTTGGAAGACTACACAAAGAGTCTGGAAAAACAACCACCTGAAGAAACACACAAAGATCAGCGTGTACAGAGCCTTTGTCATATCCACGCTCCTGTTCGGCTCCAAATCATGGGTCCTCTACTGGCATCACCTACGGCTCCTAGAACGCTTCCATCAGCTCTGTCTCCGCTCAATCCTCAACATTCATTGGAATGACTTCATCACCAACATCGAAGTAAGTACTCGAGCTGGCAGAGTCCGCAAGCATCGAATCCATGCTGCTGAAGACCCAACTGCGCTGGGTGGGTCACGTCTCCAGAATGGAGGACCATCGCCTTCCCAAGATCATGTTCTATGGCAAGCTCTCCACTGGCCACCGAGACAGAGGTGCACCAAAGAAGAGGTACAAGGACTGCCTAAAGAAATCTCTTGGTGCCTGCCACATTGACCACCACCAGTGGGCTGATATCACCTACAACCGTGCATCTTGGCGCCTCACAGTTCGGCAGGCAGCAACCTCCTTTGAAGAAGACCGCAGAGCCCACCTCACTGACAAAAGACAAAGGAGGAAAAACCCAACACCCAACCCCAACCAACCAATTTTCCCTTGCAACTGCTGCAACCGTGCCTGTCTGTCCCGCATCGGACTTGTCAGTCACCAACGAGCCTGCAGCAGACGTGGACATACCCCTCCATAAATCTTCATCCGCGAAGCCAAGCCAAATAAAAAGACGTGTTATGTCTAGTTCTGTCTCTGCATGTTTTGCACTGAGGACTGGAGAACGCTGTTTCGTTGGGTTGCACTTGCACAATCAGATAACAATAAACTTGACTTGAGGTGTTGAGAAGATTCAGTATGTCACTGAAGACTCTCAAAAACGTCTACAGATGTACTGTGGAGAGCATTCTGGCTGGATCCATCACTGTCTGATACGGAAGCGCTAATGCTCAAGACAAGAAAAAACTCCAGATGCCTGCGACATCATAAGCATGATGGACTCTCTGAACTTGACTTTTAGAATTCATTACTGGGTGACTTAGCTTCTTAAATTCTGCATTAAACTATACAGTTTTCCCCAAACATCTTTAAAATTCTCACCATCCTCTTCAAATTGCTTCCTGCAATTTGCTTCCTGGCTTTCTTATAATCATCTCCAACCCAACTGCACATTTGTTTCTCCATCTCTGGCATCTTGACCAACTTGATTGTTGATAGCTGCTTAGGACTTGAGTTCACCCAGAAACCTTTGCATTTTTCAAAAGTTCTTCTTAAAATATATTCTGATGCTCCCTATTTACCCCCCCCCCCCCCCCATCCTATTTGAATGTCTCCTTTTTGTGGCTTGAGGTCAGATTTTGTTGTTCATTGATCCATTGAGAGATGTTATGTGCTCCATACAATGTTTCTTTTGTTTCAAGTTGTGACATTTAGATGGAAGAAATAGTTACAATAAATCAGCAAAATGCAACGAGTCAGCTTCAAAATATCTGAGTGTTCATTTGTCACTGTAACTTATTAACCAACTGAATTAGCTGTGTTATCTTTAGTTGTTTGCTTTAACTTTTAAATAGTTGATCCCAAATGGAAATTTTTTTGAAAGGGACTTAATCTGTTTGTAATGGGCAGCACTGTGGCACAGCCGTAATGCTCTGGGACTCCCAGCCCCAGAGACCAAGGTTTCGGTGTGACCATGGAACAACTTGCAACAGCTGGGGTTTCCCTCTAGTACTCTAGTTCAGAATCAGAATTTATTGTCACAAGTCATAAAATTAATTATTTGCAACAGAATCAAAGTGCAAACATTCATATAAACCACCTTATAAAAATAGTACACAAACTAAGGCCATTCAAGAACCTGATGGCAATGGGGAAGAAGCTGTCCTTGTGCCACTGAATGTTCATCTTTAGGCTCCTGCACCTTTTTACTGATGGTAGCAGGGCATAGCCTGGGGGGTGGGGGTCCTTGAGGATAGATGCTGCTTTTTTAAGGCACTGCTTCTTGTAGATGACCTTGATGGAGTGAAGTCTGGTGCTTGTGATGTCACAGGCCGAGTTAACAACCCTCTGGAGTTTTTTCTTGTCCTGAGTGTTAGCACTTCTGTACCAGACAGTGATGCATCCAGCCAGAATGCTCTCCAAAGCACATCTGTGGACATTTTTGAGGGTCTTCAGCAACAAACTGAATCAAACACCTCACAAAGTATACTCACTGGCAAGCCTTCTTCATGATTGTGTCGACATAGAGGCTCCAGGACAGATCCTTTGGGGATGTTAGCACCCAGGAATTTGAAGTTCTTGATCATCTTCACTACTGAGCCCTCAATGAGGACTGGATTGGGTTCTCCTGACTTTCTCCTGAAATCCACAATCATCTCCTTGATTTGGCTAACATTGAGTGCGAGGTTGTTGTCGCTGATCTATCTCCCTCCTGTACGCTTCCTCATTGCCGTTTGTGATTCAGCCGACAACTATGGTGTCATTGGCAAACTTGTAGATGACATTGGAATTCTGCTTGGCCACATTATACATGGGTGTATAATGAGTAGGGCAGTGGGCTGAGCATGCATCTTTTTTTAATATTCATTTTTTAAATAATTCTCCTCATACACAGTTAAAGAGAAGAAAAAAAGAATTCACATTATACTAAGACCCCCTCTACTAATCTATTAAAAAAAAGCATGAAAAACAAAAACAACACAAAAAAAAACCCTGGAATAAGAAGCCTGGTTCTCACCCACAAGAAAAATTTGATGGTATCAGGAAGAGACAGAACTCCAAAGAAAAACGTTTTATATAATTCGGAAATATTGTATGAATAGGTGCCAAGTTTCTTCAAATTTAATAGAAGTAGAGGACTTAAAAAAGAAATTAGAAGAATCTAATAAAAAAGTTAAAGAGACACAAGAGCTGTTAGCTCAGAAGATAGATATAATGGAAAATTATAATAGAAGAAATAATATAAAGATAGTGGGCCTTAAGGAAGATGAAGAAGGCAAGAATATGAGAGAATTTATAAAAGATTGGATCCCCAGGGTCCTAGGAAGACCAGAATTACAGGAAGAAATGGAAATAGAAAGGGCACACAGAACATTAGCCCCTAAACCACAACCACAACAAAAACCAAGATCCATTTTAGTAAAATTCCTAAGATATACAAGAGAAAATATATTGGAGAAAGCAATGAAGAAAATAAGAGAAGACAAAAAGCCACTGGAATACAAGGGTCAAAAATGTTTTTTCTATCCAGACATAAGTTTTGAACTCCTGAAGAAGAAAAAGGAGTTTAATACAGCAAAAGCGATCCTATAGAAAAAAGGATATAAATTTATGCTAAAGTACCCAGCGGTAGTTAAAATAGTTATTCCAGGGCAGCAAAACAGACTATTCTCGGATCCAGAGGAAGAACGAAAATTTGCAGAACAACTACAAAACAGGCAGAGAGATAAAGAAGGCAAGAATATGAGAGAATTTATAAAAGATTGGATTCCCAGGGTCCGAGGAAGACCAGAATTACAGGAAGAATTACATGTAACGAGAGTAAAAATGACCACGAACTATATGTATGTGTGTATATGGGTGTATATACATATATATATATATATATATATATATGTGTGTGTGTGTGTGTGTGTGTATGAATATATGCGTGTACATGAGTGTATCCGTATTTAAGGGAAAATATATAGAGTATAGATAAGAATTAATAAGGGAAAGAAAGGGAAGAGAGGAAGTAAGGAGGGAATTAAGAGATTGACCTTTGTTATATATGAAAATTGAAATCTTTTCTGGGGAGGGCTGGGTGGGGAGGAGTTACGGTCATTGCGAAATCAGTTGACGGTTGCTAGTGAATTCGTAAATCCAAATGGAGAGGGGAGATGTGGTTGCCCGATAAGGGATAAAGGGCAACTCAGGAAGGGGAGGGGATAGTGGGGTTAAAGAAATTTTAGATAGGAGAATAAGGGAAATGTTTGATGTTTTAGAAATGTTCAAAAGTGTTCAAAACAAGAAAGCAGAAATGGATAAGAAGGAAAGGTGATGATGAGGAAACGGAAAGGGAAGATAAACAAAGTATGAAATGGCTACATTGAACTATATGACTTTAAATATTAACAGAATACATAACCAAATCAAAAGGAAGAAACTGCTAAATTTACTGAAAAAAGAAAAAATTGATATAGCATTCGTGCAAGAAACACATTTAACCGAAATGGAGCACAAGAAATTAAAGAAAGATTGAGTAGGACATGTAACAGCAGCGTCATATAATTCAAAAGCTAGAGGAGTAGCTATATTAATCAGTAAAAATGTACCAATTAAAATAGAAGAGGAAATAATAGATCCAGCAGGGAGATATGTATTGATAAAATGTCAGATATATTCGGAGTTTTGGAATTTACTCAATGTATGTTCACCTAACGAAGAAGATCAAAAATTTATGAAGATTTTTTTTGAAGATAGCAGACACGCAAGGGAACATACTAAAAGGAGGGGATTTCAACCTTAATTTGGATTCAAACATGGATAAAACTGGGAAAAAAATTAACAGAAAGAAAAAAGTAACCAAATTTATAATTAAATCGATGCAAGAAATGCAACTTTTGGATATATGGAGGAAACAACACCCAAAGGAAAAGGAATATTCATATTATTCGGGTAGACATAAAACATACTCAAGAATAGACCTATTTTTGTTATCAGCTCGTATGCAAGACAGAGTAAGAAAAACAAAATATAAAGCTAGAATATTATCGGATCACTCACCCCTGATATTGACAATAGAGTTAGAGGACATCCCTCCAAGAATGTATAGATGGAGATTAAACTCCATGCTACTTAAAAGGCAGGATTTTAGAGAATTAATTGAAAGACAAATTAAAATGTACTTTGAAATAAATACGGAATCAGTGAAAGATAAGTTTATACTATGGGACTCAATGAAAGCGTTCATCAGAGGGCAAATAATAAGTTATGTAACCAAGATGAAGAAGGACTACAATCGGGAAACAGAGCAGTTGGAAAGGGAAATAGTAAATATAGAAAAAGAATTAGCAATGAAGGAAAACACAACTAAAAGAAGAAAATTGGCAGATAAAAAAATAAAATATGAAACACTACAAACATATAAGGTGGAGAAGAACATAATGAAGACAAAACAGAAATATTATGAACTAGGAGAAAAAACGCACAAAATTTTAGCATGGCAGCTTAAGACAGAACAAACTAAGAGAATGATATTGGCATCAAGGAAAAAAGACAAACAAATCACATATAATCCAACGGAGATTAATAAAAACTTCAGAGAATTCTACGAACAATTATACCAAACTGAAAACGAAGGGAAAGAAGACAAAATAGATGAATTTTTAACTAAAATTGAACTACCAAAATTACAAATAGAGGAACAAAATAAATTAACAGAACCATTTGAAATAGTAGAAATACAAGAGATAATAAAAAAAACTACCAAATAATAAAACACCAGGAGAGGATGGATTCCCAATAGAATTCTATAAAACATTTAAAGATTTATTATTTCCTCCCCTCCTGGAAGTAATCAACCAGATTGACAAAACACAAAGCTTACCAGATTCATGCAAAACAGCAATAATTACAGTAATACCAAAGACAGGGAAAGATCCACTTGCACCAGCGTCATATAGACCAATATCTTTACTTAACACAGATTATAAGATAATAGCTAAACTATTAGCAAACAGATTAGCCGACAATGTACCAAAAATGGTAAATCTAGACCAAACTGGATTTATTAAAAAAAGACGAACAACAGACAATATTTGTAAATTTATTAACTTAATTCATGCAGTAGAAGGGAATAAAGCTCCAACAGTAGTAGTTGCTTTAGACGCAGAGAAGGCCTTTGACAGAGTAGAATAGAATTATTTATTCAAAGTATTACAAAAATTCAGTTTACCAAAGAAGTATATTAATTGGATTAAAGCATTATATAAGGGGCCATTGGCGAAAGTGACAGTAAATGGATATATATCAAAGCAATTTAACTTAAGCAGATCAACAAGGCAGGGATGCCCACTATCACCCTTATTGTTCGCATTAGCTATAGAACCACTAGCAGAATTGATAAGAACAGAAAATAAAATAAAAGGGATAAAAATAAAAGACAAGGAATATAAAATCAGTTTATTTGCAGATGACGTTATAGTATACTTAACAGAACCAGAAATATCATTAAAAGAATTACATAAGGAATTGAAGGAATATGGAGAAGTGTCGGGTTACAAGATTAACACAAATAAAAGTGAAGCAATGCCAATGAATAATGCAGATTTCTCAAAATTTAAGAAAGAATCACCATTCAGATGGCAAATGCAAGCAATACGATACCTAGGTATACAAATAAATAAAAACCTCGGCCATCTATATAAACTCAATTATTATCCACTAATGAAAAAATTACAGGACGATTTAGAGCATTGGAAAGACTTACCACTAACACTAATAGGAAGGATAAACTGTATTAAAATGAACATTTTCCCAAGGATACAATACCTATTTCAGGCATTGCCAATGCACTTGACGGAGAAATTCTTCAAGGAGTTAAAGAAAATAATAAGGAAATTTTTATGGAAAGCTGGGAAACCGAGGATAGCACTAGATAAATTAACAGAATGGTATAAACAAGGAGGCTTACAACTGCCAAACTTTAAAAATCATTATAGAGCCGCACAATTAGGATACCTATCAGATTTTTATCAAACAAGGGAAAAGCCAGATTGGACTAGATTAGACTAGATAAAATAGGGGAGAAGATACCCGAACAATATTATATAAATGGGATGAAAAATTGGTACAACGTAGGAATTCTCCAGTATTACATCATCTGCTCAATATTTGGAAGAAGATTCATGTAGAAAGGAATAAAACAAATTACCAATTACCAAAACTAATATTGATGCAAAATCAGCTAATCCCTTTTACAATAGATATCTTTTCCTTTAGAGAATGGGAGAAAAAAGGGATCAAAAGAATAGAAAATTGCTTTTCAGGAAATAAATTACTATCCTTTGAACAAATGAAGGATAAATATAATATAACTCAAGATACAGTGTTGGCATACTACCAACTGAAATCCTACTTGAAGGACAAATTGGGAAGCAGTCTGAGGTTACCAGAGGGAAGTAATTTCGAATATGTGATTACAGACACAATGATAATCAAAAAATTTATAACAAATATGTATATTAAACTGCAAGAAAAGGAGAATGAGGAAACAAATGGTAAAACTAAACAAAAATGGGAACAAGATTTAAACATAAAGATAAAGAAGGAAGCATGGGAGGAGTTATGCGCTGGAACTATGAGAAATACAATAAACACGAGGTTACGTATGATACAATATAACTGGATACACAGGCTATACATTACACCTCAAAAGTTAAATAAATGGGACCCAACAGTATCTGACAGATGTTTTCGCTGTAAAAAGGAAATGGGAACAACAATTCATGCAATTTGGACATGTGAGAAAGTGAAAAAATTTTGGGAAGATCTAAACCAGATATTAAATAAAATCACAAAAAGCAATATACCAAAAAACCCAGAGATCTTCCTCCTAAGTAACATAAAAAACAAAGAATTTGGACTTGATTTGGATGGTGCACAAAAAAGATTTGTTAGCATAGCCCTAGCTGTAGCAAAAAAATGTATTATGTCAGCCTGGAAATTAGAAGAGAACTTGAGAATACAACAATGGTATATAGAAATGAATAAATGTATTCCACTAGAAAAAATAACATATAATTTAAGAAATAATATTGAAATATTTGAACAAATATGGGAGCCATACATGAAACACAATAGAGAAAAATTACCGGGGACATCTATCACCTAAAATGACAGAAGGAGAAGGAAATGAAAAGAATTGACTCAGTGGAACTTCTTGTTTATTTTTATTGAGTGACAACATTGTTTGACGAGTTTAATGTATCTTAGATTCTGAACTTTAAATGAATGGGAGGGGAGGTAGGGAGGGTGAGATGGGAAGAGGGAGGGGGGGAGAAAATGACATTGTATATATTTGAAAAGAAAAATGTATGTATCTTGATCAATGGGTTTATAGTGTGAAAAATTAAAAAAATTTAAAAAAGAAACAGTTACTGTGGTGCCGCGGGATTGGCGTGTTGCAAACGTGGTTTCGGTGTTTAAGAAGGACTCCAGGTGTAGGCCCAGCAATTATCGGCCAATAAAGTTGACGTCGGTGGTTGGTAAACTAATGGAAAGTATTGTTAGAGATAATATGTGTAAGTATCTAGAGGGGCAGGGATTGATCAGGGACACCCAACATGGGTTTGTGAGGTGAAGGTCATGTTTCACAAATCTTGTTGAAGTTTTTGAGGAAGTGACTAGAAAGGTTGATGAAGGTAGAGCAGTAGATGTAGTCTATCTGGACTTCAGTAAGGCATTCGATAACGTTCCACATGGAAGGTTGGTGAGGAAGGTTCAGGCACTAGGGATTAATGTTGAGATAGTGAGATGGCTTCAACGGTGGCTAGAGATAGGCGCCAGAGAGTCATGGTGGATAACTCTGTCAGGATGGAGGCCGGTGACAAGCGGTGTGTCTCAGGGATTGGTGTTGCGTGCCTTGTGGTTCATCATTTACATTAATAATTTGGATGATGGAATGGTAAATTGGGTGAGTAAATGTGAAGAAAATACAAAAATAGGGAGAGTTGTGGATAGTGAGGAGGGTTTTTGGGGACTGCAGAAGGATTTGGATGGCTTAGAAGAGTGGGCTGAAAGGTGGCAGATGGGTTTAATGTCGATGTGTGAGGTGCTTCATTTTGGGAAGAATAATCAAAACAGGACATATGCAGTGAAGGGGAGGGGAGAAGGCATTGAGGAATGAAGAGGAACAGAGAGATCTTGGAATAACGGTTCAGCATTCTTTGAAGGTGGATTCTCATGTAGATAGGGTGAAGGCTTTTGGTAGGCTGGCCTTTATAAATCAAAGCATAGAGTATAGGAGCTGGGGAGGTGATGTTGAGACTGTTCAAGTCATTGGTGAGGCCAGGTTTGGAATATTGTGTGCAGTTCTGGTCCCCAAATTATAGGAATGATATCAATAAAGTAGAGAAGGTTGTAGAGATATAGCAGACCAACATAAAAAGCAGAAAGTTATGATTGTAGATATTAATTTTCCAAATATTGACTGGGACTCCAATACTGTGAAAAGGCTATGGGTTGGAGTTTGTGAAATGTGTTCAGGGAAGTTTTCTAAATCAATATATCGAGGCACCAACTAGAAAGGATGCAGTGTTTGATCTCCTATTAGGGAACAGGGCAGTGAGGAAGATTTTCAAAGCTTGCAGACGGATCTGGACCAAGTGGGAGAATAGGCCAAAAAATGGCAGATGGGGTTTAATGCAGACAAGTGTGAGGTGATGTATTTTGCAAGGGAAAACCATGTTAGGACATACACAGTAAATGGAAGGGCACTGAGGAGTGTGGAAGAGCAGAAAAATCTGGGAATAAAGATATATTGTTCCCTGAAGGTGGTGTCACAGGTGGACAGGGTTGTAAAGAAAGCTTTTGGCATTTCAGCATTTATAAATCAAAGTATAGGAGTTGGGATTGTTACAAGTCTAGAGGACCCCAAAACCCAGCAGCAATAGATATGCACCACGACAAAAGGTTACTTGAACAAAAGTTGCTTTTAATTATCTTTGAACATGAAAAGTAGACTCAAACTTTAACTTATCTCTATTGACTCACTTAACCTACTTAACCCCTTCTAATTCTAAGTGCACGTATGTGTAATGTGTGTGTAAGTTCAGCAAAGTTCTTTGGTTCACAGTCCAATCTGACAGGTTGCAGGGAATTCTAGTACTGTGCACAAAAATTAACATTAATACGGTTCACCAGGCTTTGGTAAATGGTTACCACTCAGAGGGGTTCTTATCAGTTTTCAGAGAGAGTTTTTCTTGTTTCAAGTCACCACAGAGTTCCTTTCTGTTTCCCCTATTCCATGGGAAACACCGGACCAGGCCAACTTCCAAAGCTTGGCAGCTTGTACCTCTGGAACTGATGTCTGTGTTTCTCCTCTCTCTCACTCACTCCCTCCTCTCTGAGAGCAAAGCCTGTTTTTTTTCCTGCTGTCTGCAAAGATCACATGACCTTCCAGACAGTGAATTCTGTTTCCAGACAAATCTACTATTGCCTGTTGTTACATTTGTGGCCTTTTCAAATAGTCCATTATAAGTCTGAGCAGTCTTGCAAAAGCTCCTGCAAAAATTCTGTTTTAAAGTGACCTGCTCTAACAAACCTTTCCCAATTTATCTCCCAAACACCTCTGTATACTCTGTCACAGGTATTATGTTGAAGTTGTTTAAGACATTGGTGAGGCCAAATTTAGAATATTGAGTGCAGTTCTGGGTGTCTAACTACAGGAAGGATATCAATAAGATTGAAAGAGTGCAGAGAAGATTGACTAGGTTGTTGCCTGGTCTTCAGGAGTTGAGTTACAGGGAAAGATTAAGCAGGTTATGATTTTATTCCTTGGAGTGAAGAAGAATGAGGGAAGCTTTGATTGAGGTTTACAAGATTATGAGAGGTGTAGACAAGAGTGGATGCGAATAGGGTTTTTCCACTGAGATTGGGGGAGATAAGTGTGAGAGATCATAGTTTTAAGCTGAAAGCAGAAACGTTTAGGGGGAACATTGGGGAAAAATCTTTCACTCAGAAGCCCCTTTCAGGTGGCCACAAAGCCTGACCGTAAAGCCGCACAGAATACTCCTGTGCGGCTGTCGGGTGGTCATCTGAAACCAGAAAAGCCGACCAGGAGGGTTACTTTCTAACCCTTCTCCGAGAGGTCTAACTATCCTGCTCGGAGTATCGATTGTGGCAGCTGAAAGTGGGGCGGGCTGCTGACGTCGCAGTGACGTTGTCAGCCATTGACTCCTGAGACAAGGAAGCCAGACTCCTCAATTTTTTTTTCGCACCCTCTCCCGCTGCCTGCCGGTCTTCCCCCCCTCACCTGCCCGACTCCTGCTGCTGATCTCCCCCCACCTTGCCCGACTCGCGCTGCTGGTCTTCCCCACCCCCCTCCCCCTCGCCCAGCCCTCTCCCACTGCAATGTTCAGGCGTCCCTGGACCCTGAGCCATGTGAAGTCCTTGAAAGGGAACGCGTTTTGCTGAAATTCAGAACCAAGTCACGTGCACGAATAATTTTGCTATCAGCCCTGATTTTCCAGAATTAAAAGCCGGTTAATTGATTGATTTTAAGATATTCACAATTAAGTAGAAAACAGTAACATTCGAGGACATGGTTACAAGATGATCTGAATTACTCAAAAATAAGGAATAGTATTGTTGCTTCTATATCAACACGGGTTGTAATGAACATCAGTGATTTTAGTAACAGAACATTAACATTTTTCAACCAAACAAATTGATTTAGTTGTCAGTAAGTTGCAAAAAGTGCAATACATAAGGACGATACGTAATTGTTTCATTTCGTACATCCAAATTGTATTTACTGTTGTGTGTTTATGACAAGTATGAAGCCATAGTAAAACAGTGAAAGTCGGGAGCCGGCAGCGGGAGTCGGGGGGCTGGGGTTGAGACCAGCAGCGGCAGTGGGAGTCGGGCGGGTGAGGGTGTGGGGGGAGGGGAGGAGACCGGCAGCGGGAGTCGGTCGGGGAGACCGGCAGCAGGAGTCAGGCCGGCAAGGGTAGGGGGTGGAGACAGGCAGCGGGAGTTGGGCAGGCGAGAGGGGGGGGGGAGACCGGCAGCGGGAGTCAAGTCATGCCTGAGTTGTTTGTCAGGCACACCTTGACGCACTGCTAGGACGTGATGTCAGCGTGGGCGGGACTAGGCACCTGTCCGGAGTAGCCGGCTTGCACTGCTAGGCAGCTAGCAGTCAGCTGGCACGTTTAGGTGCCACAAAGCCATCCATTTCATGGCCACCTGAACATGCCAGCTGGACTCTGCTAGCTGCGCCTGCAGGTGGGTAATCTTCAGCGGAACATCTGAAAGCGGCTAGAGAGTGGTGGGAGTGTGGAATGAGCTGCCATCTGATGTGGTGAATGCGGGCTTAATCTTGTGTTTTAAAAATAGATTGGATAGATAGGTCTAGAGGGTTATGGAGTGAGAACAGGACTAGTGAAATTGTGGTTGGCACACACTAGAAGGCCGAATGGCCTGTTCTCTGTGTTTTATGGTTCTATGACCTTTGGAACCAGGTGGGAACCTCTGACTGCAGCAATGAGAGGTTGTTTCCTCCCACAAACCACAGGTGTGTTGGTTGGTCAGTTACTTGGCCACAGTAAATTGCTTCCTGTGTAAATGGGTGGCAAGAGCAATGGGGAGTAAGGGCAGAGGGCAGGTAGTCAGGATGCAAGAACATTTGAGATTGGGGTAGATCGGTCTTCAAGTTCAAGTTTATGACTGTACATAAACAACCAGACAATACAGTGTTTCTCCACAATACATAATACATACAGATATAATTTAAAAAGAAAGAATTTTTTCGGTTTGATTTGCTTGGTAACATGTTTCTCTTCATCTCTTTCACAACTTGTGGGATGAAGCAATTTTACAGCCTGGCAGTCGTGTTTTTGATGCTGTGAGTCAAAGATGCTGTGTGCTGGATGCAAAGGGACCTCAATAATACTTTGAGCCCTCTTAAAGCCACACAGCTGGTGAATGTTGTCAGTAGAGTAGAAGAGACCCGTGATTTTTTCAGCCGTTTTGATGATTCTCTGCATAGACTTCCGATCCGACGCTTTGCAGCATTCATACCACACGATGATGCAGTCTACAGGACCCTGTCAATTCTGCTCCTATAAAATGTTATCAAGATATAGCCCATATCTTTCCCTTCTCACTCTCCTTGGGAAGTGTGAGCACTGCTGCTTGTTCCAAACAATTGAAGTACTGTGGGTCCAGGCTAGGTTGTCCTTTATCTGCAAACCAAAGGCCACATGGATGTGGTGGAAGAAAGGGACTGTGTCTGTGTGACATTATTCTGATTCTAAAGTGACATTGAGCATCTTTTTTGTTCTGTGTTAATGTTGTGCATAGTTTAATCTTTTGATCTCAGACATTTTCTGTAAGGAGTTTCAATCTGCCTACTGCAGCGATAGGTCAATGGCAGATGCCATCTCACTTACCCTGGATCACCTTGAGAGAAAAGAGGCATACATTAGGTTGTCCTTTATTGACCACAGTTTGGCATTCAACAGCATCATCCAGTCAGAGGTGATGAGTCAGGACACAGGATGGAGATTAAAAACTTGGCTGAATTGTGTATTAACAACCTTGCACACAACATGACCAAAAACAAGGGCTAATTTTGGACTTTAGGAAGGGAAAACCAGAGGTCCAGTGATCATTGGGGGATCAGAGGGAGAGAGGGTGAGCAGATTTAAATTCCTGGGAGTCACTATCTCCGAGGATCCTCGAACCAACACACTCATATCATGATGAAAGCTTCTAATTTTCTCAGGAACTTGAAGAGGTTTAGGATAACATTGGAAACCTTGGCAAACTTCTACAGATGTGTGATGGAAAATGTGCTGACCAACTGCATGACAACCTGCTGGGTGGGCACCAATACTTTTGGGAGGAAAGCCCTGCAAAAAGTAGTGGAAACAGTCCTGTACATCATTGACAAAGCTCTCACCACCATTGAGGAAATGTGCGTGGAATGCTGGTGTCAGAGAGCAGCAGCCATCATCAGAATCAGGAGGTATGTCATGAAATGTGTTTTTTTGCAGCGTCATCGTAGTACAAACATTCATATTATAACCATAATATTAAAAAATAGTGCACAAAACGTAAGGGGATGAAGCTGTCCTTGTGCCGCTGGGTGCTCGTCTTTAGGCTCCTGTATCTTTATCCCAATGGTAGCAGAGTGAAGAGGACACAGACTGGGTGGTGGTGGGGGTCTTTTTTAAGACACACCTCGTAGATGTCCTTGATGGAGTGAAGTCTGGTGCCTGTGATGTCGCAGGCTAAGTTAACAACCCTCTGGAGTTTATTCTTGTCCTGGTAGTTGGTCCCTCCCTACCAGACAGTGATGCAACCAGTCAGAATGCTCTCCACGATAAACCTGTAGAAGTTTTCAAGAGTTTTTGGTAACATAACGAATTTCCTCAGACACCTCACAAAGTCTGACGAGCCTTCTTTGCGATTGTATCACCGAGTGGGCTCCAGGACAGATTCTCGGAGATGTTGACACCCAGGAATTTGAAGTTCTTGACCCTTTCCACTACTGAGCCCTCGATGAAACTGGGTCATGTTTCCCTGACTTCCTTCTGAAGTCCACAATCTTGCTAATTTTGTTATTGTTGGCCAATTCAATGAGCTGATCTGTCTCCCTCCTTTACGCTTCCTCATTGCCGTTTGTGATTCTGCCGACAACTGTGGTGTCATCGGCAAACTTGTAGATAGTATTGGAATTGTGTCTGGCCACACAGCCATGGGTGTATAATGAGTCCAGCAGTGGGCTAAGCACGCATCCTTGGGGTGGGCCTGTGTTCATGAGGAGGAGACGTATCCAATTCGTACTGACTGCGATCTTCCGATGAGAAAGTCAAGGATCCAATTGCAGGGGGGCTACAGAGGCCTAGAGTTTGTAGGGAATAATGGTGTTGCAAGCTGAGCTGTAGTTGACGAAGAGCAGCCATATAGATGAGTTGCTGTTTTTGAGGAGATCCAGAGCTGAGTGGAGAGCCAGGGATATTACATCTGCTGTGGAATGATTGTGACATTAGGTGAATTGGATTGGGTCCAGATCTTTGCTTAGGTATGTGTTAATTCTGGCCTTGACTAGCCTCTCAAAGCATTAATTAACCACAGTAGAAGCTAGTGCTCCTGGGTGCTATTCCTTGAGGCAGCTCACACTACTCTTCTTGGGATGAAGCAGGTGGGAACCTCTGACTGCAGCAATCAAGGGTCTATACTCACTCTGTTCTCCCTGCTGCCAGCAGGAAGGAGCTATAGGGGGCACCAGGTTCAGGAACAGTTGCTACCCCTCCACTATCGGACTCCTCAACAACAAACTCAATCAGGGACTCATTTAAGGACTTCCTTTGCACATTAATTATTAATAGATATTTATTTTTACTTCTGTATTGCACTGTCAATTTGTTTACATTTCTCTGTATTGTCTGTGTATTTTTTTCTTGAGTACAGTTTTTTTGTGCTACCAACAAGGAGAAATTCTGCCTGGCCCACAGGAAAAAGAATCTCAGGGTTGTATGCGATGTCATGCATGTACGCTGACAATCTGCAGTTTGAACTTTGTACATCTGTAATTCTCCCCGTGTCTCTGTGGGTGCTCCGCTTTCCACGCACACTTCAAAAACATACAGGTCTTGTGGGTTAATTGGTGCATTTAGGGGGCACAGTCTTGTAGGTGAGAAGAGCCTGTCACCATGCTGTATGTCTAATTTAAAGTTTTCCCTTTTTTGTATTTGTCCAGGAGAGCCTTCAGAAATTGATCAACGAGACAAGTACATTGGCATCTGCACACTATTTGTGTTGCACTTCCACATTTTCAGGACACTGGATAAAAAAATGTACAAATCATTGATAGATGTTTGCAAAAAGGTGAGCAATATTTTCATGCAGGATTTTTCAGTTGTCCTTTGAAATCATTTGTTAATATAGAATAGTGATTCCCAAAGTGGACGCTGCTGCCCACTGTGGATGGTGGAAAGATCCAAGGGGGTTGTGAGGGAAAAGGTGGCGTTCCGAACCTTCAGTCTTGTTAATATCCAGTTTGCTGAAAAGTTTAATGAAGAAGCCAATGCAGTAATTTTCTGGCCAGACTCGGCATGACCGTAGTGAGCAACGTAAACAGCAATAAGGCATTCTAGCGAGAGTTGGTCTCAGTGGCTGCCATGTTGTATTGGCATCACTACTGCCCTCGCAGTGACGCCGCCAATCCCCCTCTCAGTGCCGCCGCCAATCCCCTCTCAGTGCTGCCGCCAATCCCCCTCTCAGTGCCGCCGCCAATCCCCCTCTCAGCGCCGCCACTAAACCCCCCCCCCCGTCAGCAGAGCTGCCACCCCCCTAAGCACCACCTCCTACTCCCTCTCAGTGAAGCCATTAAGCCCCCTCTCAATACCACCACTAACCCCCACTCTCAGCGCTGCCACTAACCCTCCTCTCAGGACCGCCACTAATCCCCTCCCTCAGCACATTTGTGCAGCCTGAAAAAGTTTGGGAACCACTGACATAGAAGCACAGTATAGGCCCTTCGACCCTCGATGTGGTTCTGGCCCATATATTCCTTTAAAAAAATCTGGACCCTCCCTACCCCATAACCCTCTATTTTATTTAAATGTCTCTTAAATGTCCCTAATGTTTCAGCCTCCATCACCATCTCCGGCAATGCATTCCAGACACCCTCAACTCTGTGTGAAAGAAACTTACCCCTGATGTCTCCCTTAAACTTCCCTTCCTTCACTTTGTGCGCATGTCCTCTGGTCCTGCCCTGGGGAAAATGGCGCTGGTAGACCTCTTGTAGACCTCTAAGTCTCCTCACATCCTTCTACATTCCAAAAAGTAAAGTCTCAGCTCTGCTAACCTTGCCTCATTTTCCAATCCAGGCAACATCCTGGTAAATCTCCGCTGCACTCTCTCCACAGCTTCCACATCCTTCCTTTAATGAGGTGACCAGAACTGAACACAATTCTCTATGTGTGGTTTTACCAGAGATTTGTAGAGTTGCAGCATGACCTCTACTCCTGAATTCATCCCCCCTATTAATGAATCCCAGCATCCCATAGGCCTTCTTAACTAACCTATCAATCTGTGTAGCAACCTTGAGGGATGTATGGATTTGGACCCCAAGGTCCCTTTGTTCATCCACAGTCGTAAGTAACCGATCATTAACCCTGTACTCCTCTTTCTTGTTTGTCCTTCCAGAATGCATCACCTCACACTTCTGCCACTTTTCTGCCAAACTTTGCATCCTGTCTATATCCTTTTGTAAGCCTACAACCTTCAGCTCCATCCACAACTTCTCCAACCTTCGTATCATTCACACATTTATTGACCCATCCTTCCCCACACAGATGCAGGGAGAGTGTACAAACTCCTTACAGACAGGATTCAAACCCCTTTCCCGATCGCTGGCGGTGTAAAGGTGTGCTAACTGCACCACCCAAGGAGCAGGGGACCCACAACAGACCCTTGCAGAACTCCACTGATCACTGACCTCCAGGCAGAATACTTTCTTTCCACTATATCTTCGTGAACACTGATCTTTCTGCTTGGTTATTACAGGTACCTGCCATCACACTTGCTGCCAATATTGTCTGGTATGCTGACCAGTTCTTGATGGATAAAATGGCATCAGCTGTAAAGGTTACAGAGAAAAAAAATCTGCAATCTATTAAAATCCAGAGAGAAACATTCCTACAGCAAAAGGCCCAAACTCTGTCCAAGTAGGTTTCATTCAGTTTTGGTTGCTGTAAAATACGGATATATTTGTAAAATGAAGAGAGAATAGAGATCTCCCAGGATGAATTGTTTTTAACCAATTAAATATTTCCAACAAGCAGTTAATATAGGTCAAATCTCTATGAGAGTCAGCAAGTTGTGATTAGGTGTACCAGGGTGAGATTAATGCTTATGAGAAGATTTTGGGTCCATTTCCATTGTGTCTCATGCCAGAGATTCTATTTTCTATTTCCATTTTGGAGTTCTAGTCACTGCATAATTGTGGAGTTTGGCAGATGTGATGGGAGAAGCAAATTGCAGTGCTATATGCCATAATCTCCAGCATTACACTGGTAAAGCATCGTATTGACTGCTGGAATCCCACATCCGACTGGGATATCATTCTCTTAATGGAGGCAGTTGGTGGAATCTAGAGCAAAAACCTGAAATGTTGACCATTCTTTATTTCCCATTGATGCTGCTTCACCCCCTTCCCCGTTCCTCTTTGTGTGGACTTTTTGTGGAACTGTGTAGGCAGGGAAAGAAGTGTGGCGCTACTGAAATATGGGACGTCAGTGGGGCAAAGTTCAATTGTCTGCCAGTCGTAAATGGGCATTAGAACCAGCGTCTGCTCTACTGATGTAAAAATCAGTGTGCTCAGGAGTCCAGTGGAAGGTGGAAGGCCTTTGGTGGTGAGCACTCCACCGAATCCTGGTCCAGGATGGAGATACATTTCACAACTAGTCCTCAGCCTTTCCTAGAGGCTGGTCCGTGAATGGCATCCTCTTCAGTTTTTTTTAAATTTTTTTTTTCACACCATAAATCACATTAGCCATGATACACACTTTTTCTTTTTCACACATATACAGTGACTTTTTCTCCCCCCCCCCTCCCTCTTCCCAAGCCACCCCCCCACCCCCCCACCTCCCATCCATTTTAGGTATACAATCTAGGTTACATTAAACCAGTCAGACAATGTTGTCATTCAACAAAAATACACCAGAAATTCTACTGAGTCCATTCTTTTCTTTCCTTCTCCTTCCATCAACTTAGGTAATGATTGTCCCCGGTAGGTTTTCGCTATTGTATTTAATGTAAGGCTCCCATATTTGTTCGAATATTTCAATATTATTTCTTAAACTATATGTAATTTTTTCTAATGGAATACATTTATTCATTTCTATATACCATTGTTGTATTTTCAGATTATCTTCCAATTTCCAGGTTGACATAATACATTTTTTTGCTATGGCTAGAGCTATCTTAACAAATCTTTTTTGTGCATCCTCCAAATCAATTCCAAATTCTTTGTTTTTTATGTTACTTAGGAGAAAGATCTCTGGATTCTTTGGTATATTGTTTTCTGTTATTTTATTTAATATCTGATTGAGATCTTCCCAAAATTTTTCTACTTTCTCACATGTCCAGATTGCATGAATTGTTGTTCCCATTTCTTTTTTACATCGAAAACATCTATCAGATACTGTTGGGTCCCATTTATTTAACTTTTGAGGTGTAATGTATAGTCTGTATAACCAGTTATATTGTATCATACGTAGCCTCGTATTTATTGTATTTCTCATCGTTCCAGAACATAATTTCTCCCATGTTTCCTTTTTTATCTTTATATTTAAATCTTGTTCCCATTTTTGTTTAGTTTTACCATTTGTTTCCTCATTCTCCTTTTCTTGCAGTTTAATATACATATTTGTTATAAATCTTTTGATTAACATTGTATCTGTAATCACATATTCAAGGTTACTTCCCTCTGGCAAACTCAAACTGCTTCCTAATTGCTGGTAATATGCCAGCGCTGTATCTCCAGTTATATTGTACTGATCTCTCATTTGTTCAAAGGATAAGAATCTACTTCCTGAAAAACAATTTTCTATTCTTTTAATCCCTTTTTTTTCCCATTCTCTAAAGGAAAGGTTATCTATTGTAAAAGGGAGTAACTTATTTTGCGTCAATATTAGTTTTGGTAATTGATAATTTGTCTTATTTCTTTCTACATGAATCTTCTTCCAAATATTGAGGAGATGATGTAATACTGGAGAAGTTCTATGTTGTACCAATTTTTCATCCCATTTATATAATATGTGTTCAGGTATCTTTTCCCCTATTTTATCTAATTCTAATCTCGTCCAGTCTGGTTTTTCCCTTGTTTGATAAAAATCTGATAGGTATCTTAATTGTGCGGCTCTATAATAATTTTTAAAGTTTGGCAATTGCAAGCCTCCTTGTTTATACCATTCTGTTAATTTATCTAGTGCCATCCTCGGTTTCCCCCCTCTCCATAAAAATTTCCTTATTATTTTCTTTAACTCTTTGAAGAATTTTTCTGTCAGTTGTATTGGCAATGCCTGAAATAAGTATAATATCCTTGGAAAAATGTTCATTTTAATACAGTTTATCCTTTCTGTTAGTGTTAGTGGTAAATCTTTCCAATGCTCTAAATCGTCCTGTAATTTTTTCATTAGTGGATAATAATTGAGTTTGTATAATTGGCCGAGATTTTTGTTTATTTGTACGCCTAGGTATCTTATTCCCTGCATTTGCCATCTAAATGGAGATTCCTTCTTAAATTTTGAGAAATCCGCATTATTCATAGGCATTGCTTCACTTTTATTTACGTTTATCTTGTAACCCGACACTTCTCCATATTCCTTCAATTTCTTATATAATTCTTTTATTGATAGTTCTGGTTCTGTTAAGTACACTATAACATCATCCGCAAATAGACTGATTTTATATTCCTTGTCTTTTATTTTTATTCCTTTTATATTATTATCTATTCTTATCAATTCTGCTAGTGGTTCTATAGCTAACGCAAACAATAAAGGTGATAGTGGGCATCCCTGCCGCGTTGACCTGCTTAAGTTAAATTGCTTTGATACATGTCCATTTACTGTCACTTTCACTAACGGTCCCTTATATAATGCTTTAATCCAATTAATATACTTCTCCGGTAAACTAAATTTTTGCAATACTTTGAACAAATAATTCCATTCTACTCTGTCGAAGGCCTTCTCTGCGTCTAAAGCAACTGCTACTGCAGGTGCTTTATTTCCTTCTACTGCATGAATTAAGTTAATAAATTTACAAATATTGTCTGTTGTGCGTCTTTTTTTGATAAATCCAGTTTGGTCTAAATTTACCATTTTCGGTACCTGCTCTGCTAATCTGTTTGCTAATAGTTTAGCTATTATCTTATAATCTGTGTTTAGTAAAGATATTGGTCTATATGACGCTGGTGAGAGTGGATCTTTCCCTTGTTTTAGTATTACTGTAATTATTGCTGTTTTACATGAATCTGGTAAGTTTTGTGTTTCATCAATCTGGTTGATTACATCCAGGAAGGGCGGAATTAATAAGTCTTTAAATGTTTTGTAGAATTCTATTGGAAATCCATCCTCTCTTGGTGTCTTATTATTTGGTAATTTTTTTATTATCTCTTGTATTTCTACTGTTCCAAATGGTTCTGTTAATTTATTTTGTTCCTCTATTTGTAGTTTTGGTAGTTCAATTTTAGTCAAAAATTCATCTATTTTCCCTTCTTTCCCTTCGTTTTCAGTTCGGTATAATTGTTCATAGTATTCTCTAAAGTTTTCCTTAATTTCTTTTGGATTATATGTAATTTGTTTGTCTTTTTTCCTTGATGCCAATACCATTTTCTTAGCTTGTTCTGTCTTAAGCTGCCATGCTAGGATTTTGTGCGTTTTTTCACCCAGTTCATAATATTTCTGTTTTGTCTTCATTATATTCTTCTCTACCTTATATGTTTGTAATGTTTCATATTTTATTTTTTTATCCGCCAATTCTCTTCTTTTAGTTGTATCTTCCTTCATTGCTAATTTTTTTTCTATATTTACTATTTCCCTTTCCAACTGCTCTGTTTCCTGATTATAGTCCTTCTTCATCTTGGTTACATAACTTATTATTTGCCCTCTAATGAATGCTTTCATTGCATCCCATAGTATAAACTTATCTTCCACTGATTCCATATTTATTTCAAAATACATTTTTAATTGTTTTTCAATAAATTCTCTAAAATCCTGCCTTTTAAGTAGCATGGGGTTTAATCTCCATCTATACATTCTTGGAGGGATGTCCTCTAGCTTTACTGTCAATATTAAGGGTGAATGGTCCGATAGTATTCTAGCTTTATATTCTGTTTTTCTTACTCTATCTTGCATACTAGCTGATAACAAAAATAGGTCTATTCTTGAGTATGTTTTATGTGTAGCCGAGTAATATGAATATTCCTTTTCTTTTGGGTTTTGTTTCCTCCATATATCCAAAAGTTGCATTTCTTGCATCGATTTAATTATAAATTTGGTTACTTTGTTCTTTCTGTTAATTTTTTTCCCAGTTTTATCCATATTTGAATCCAAATTCAGGTTGAAATCCCCTCCTATTAGTATGTTCCCTTGCGTATTAGCTACCTTCAAAAAGATATCTTGCATAAACTTTTGATCTTCTTCGTTAGGTGAATATACATTGAGTAGATTCCAAAACTCCGAATATATCTGACATTTTATCATTACATTTCTCCCTGCTGGATCTATTATTTCCTCTTCTATTTTAAATGGCACATTTTTACTAATTAATATAGCCACTCCTCTTGCTTTTGAATTATTAGATGCTGCTGTTACATGTCCTACCCAATCTCTCTTTAATTTCTTGTGCTCCAATTCAGTTAGGTGTGTTTCTTGGACAAATGCTATATCAATTTTTTCTTTTTTCAGTAAATTTAGCAGTTTCTTCCTTTTAATTTGGTTATGTATTCCATTAATATTTAAAGTCATATAGTTCAACGTAGCCATTTTATACTTTGTTTATCTTCCCTTTCCGTTTTTCCATCATTACCTTTCCTCCTTTTCCATTTCTGTTTTCTTATTTTAAACCCTTTATAAGACAACATTCCTAAAACATCAAACATTTTTCTTATTCTCCTATTTATAACTTCTTTAGCCCCAATCTCCCCTTCCCCTCCTGAGTTGTCCTTTATCCCTTTTCGGACAACCACATCTCCCCTCTCCATTTGGGCTTGCGAATTCACTCGCAAGCGTCAACTGATTTTGCAGTGACCGCAACTCCCCCCCACCCAGCCCCCCCCAGAAAAGATTTCACTTTTCATATGTAACAAAGGTCACTCTTTTAATTCCCTCCTTATTCTCTCTATTCCATTACCTTCCCTTATTAATTCTTGTCTATACTATCTATATTTTCCTCTAAATACAGATACATTCACGTATGCACATTTTACCTATACACTCTAATACCTCTTTACCCACATACATATCAATCGTGATCATTTTTACTCTCATTACACGTCTTCATCCCTCAGTCTATTTTGTAATTGTTCTGCAAATTTTCGTGCTTCTTCTGGATCCGAGAATAGTCTGTTTTGTTGTTCTGGAATAAATATTTTCAATACCGCTGGATGCTTTAGTATAAATTTATACCCTTTCTTCCATAAAATCGCCTTTGCTGTACTGAACTCCTTTCTCTTCTTTAGGAGTTCAAAACTTATATCTGGATAAATGAAGATTTTTTGCCCTTTATACTCCAGTGGCTTGTTGCCCTCTCTTACTTTTTCCATTGTCTTCTCCAGTACCTTTTCTCTTGTAGTATATCTTAGGAATTTTACTAAAATAGATCTTGGTTTTTGTTGTGGTTGTGGTTTAAAGGCCAATGCTCTATGTGCCCTTTCTATTTCCATTTCTTGCTGTAGTTCTGGACATCCTAGGATCCTAGGGATCCAATCTTTTATAAACTCTCTCATATTCTTGCCTTCTTTATCTTCCTTAAGGCCCACTATCTTTATGTTATTTCTTCTGTTATAATTTTCCATTATATCTATTTTCTGAGCTAACAGTTCTTGTGTCTCTATAGCTTTTTTATTAGATTCCTCCAATTTCTTTTTTAAGTCTTCTACCTCCATTTCTGCTGCTACTGCCCGCTCTTCCATCTTGTCCATTTTCTTTCCCATTTCTGTTAAGGTCATATCTATTTTATTCATTTTCTCTTCTGTGTTGTTTATTCTTTTTCTTAAATCATTAAATTCCTGTGTTTGCCATTCTTTAAATGACTCCATGTATTCTTTAATAAGAGAAAGTAAATCCTTTATCTTGCCTTTCCCTTCTTCTATTTCACTGTACTCTTCCTCTTCCTCTTCTTCTTCCTCTGGGTTGGCCATCTGTTGTTTCTTTGTTGCCCTTTTCTTCTCTTCTTTCTTGTTTCCATTGTCTTCTGTGTTCTCTTCTTGCTGCAGGTGTTCTGCAGCTGTCGTTGCCGGCTGTGGAGATTGACTCCCCAGCTGGTCACCCCTCCCGTCGGTGTGTTTTTTTTCATGCGCGGTTGCGCACTTTTACTCGGCTCAGCGAGCCATTTTTGTAGTCCAATTTCTACCGACCTGAGGGAGCGGGTTTCTCTCTCCACTGCGGGCCTCTTCAAACAGGTAAGGCCTTTTCCTTCTTCCTCCGTTGTCTTCTCTTCCTCTCTTCTTACCGTTGATTTCGATTTTTCTTTTTTTGTCGCCATCTTCTTTCCACCTTTATACTCACTTTTCTTTAACTTTTATTTCTGTGCCTTTGTGCTTTCCTTTGTTTTTTCCGACTTTTCTGGAGAGGGCTGGAGTTCACCGTCCGGCCACTACTCCATCACGTGACTCCCCCGCATCCTCTTCAGTTGAATGGAAGTCCTGATCCAGAGGTAAAAGATCAATGCTTATTTTACCAGTGAAGTCCTGGGGTTGGACAGTTAATGTGACCTAGGTTTGAATCTGCTGCACTCTGTAAGGATTTTGCACGTTCTCCCCACGTACGAGTATATATTTTCTGGGTGCTCCAGTTTCCTTCCACAATCCAAACACATACCTTCTGACCCTCATGGGTCAGAAGGCTTGTTACTGTGCTGTATCTCTAAATTAAAAATTTAAAGTCAACTAACTTGGTGCATTTTGTTCTGTATTTAATTAAATTATATTTTAAAATAAAACAGCTAACATGCTGTTTCAGAGCAGAACCCATTCCTCCCTCACCCTGACTGATGCCTCTATAGTTTGGAGGGAGGATTCAACTCATTTAACCCTCTGGGCTTGACTAAAACACAAGTGTGATTGTGGTAAAAATGCAGAAATGCTGGAAGAATTCAGTAGGTCTTGCAGCATACATAGAAGGAAAAGATAACTAACTGATGTTTCGGCCCTGAGCCAGTCTTCAAGGTGTGAGGAGGAAGCAGGCATTCACCTGAATAAAAGTGCTGGGGAAGACGAGAGGAAAGGGGGGTGGGGTTTTTGGTAGCGGTGGAAAACACAGGTCAAAGTAAGAATAGTGTTACGAGCCTAGAGGACCCATAAACCCAGCAGCAATAGATATTCACCAAGACAAATGGTAAATCAAAGAAAAGTTGCTTTTAATGACCTTTAAACATGAAAATAGAATCAAACTTTAACTTATCACTATTGACTTACTTAACCTAACTTAACCCCCTTCTAATTCTAAGAACACATATGTGTAAGTTCAGACAAGTTCCTTGGTTCACAATCCAATCTCACTTCTCATTCCTCCAAGTTCACTGGTTGCAGGCAATTCTTATACTGTGCACAGAAGTTCACCAGGCTTTGGTGCTTGAAAGGTAAATGGTTACCGCTCAGGAAGGTTCTTGTCAGTTTTCAGAGAGAGATTTATTGTACATTTACCTCCATCAGCCACTTCATTGTCTTGCCGAAGAAACTTGCCCTCCTCAGAGTTCTCCAGCTGATAACCTTTCTTTCAGGTCACCACAGAGTTCCTTCTTATTTCTCTTATTCCAAGTAAAACATTAGACAGCCAGTCATCCCTCTTGCATGAACCACAAGGGCTTTGACCAGGCGTCTTACAAAATGGCTCTTCCACAAGCTTGCCAGCTTGTCCTTTTCCAGTCCCAACTACTTCTGCTGGCTGTAACACTGGAAGTGATCTCTGTGTGTGTGTCTCTCTCTCTCTGAGAGAAAGCCTGTTCCTCTCTCTCTGCTTGCAAAATCACATGACCCTCTTAGAACATCTATAGACAGAAGGTGGCTCTGACAAGATCTTTCATCGGTTGCCTTTTATAAACAGTATTCCATTAGTTAAGTCTCATGAGCACTCTTCAAAGCTCTTGTAAAAGCTGTGGAGCCGATATGTTTAGCATAGGGAAGAGCTCCAGTATTTTAAATAAGATCTGTTTTATAGTGTTTGTATGTAACCTACTCTAACAAACCTTTCCCAATTTATCTCCCAAAAATATATCTATGTACTCTATATACTCTGTCACAATAGGAAATTGTGGCAAATGAATGTGTGACCAAAGAATTGGTGCAGGGGGCACGGTTTCACATTTGTGGATCATTGGGATCTCTTCTGGGGAAGGTCTGATTTGTACAAAATGGACAGGCTGCACCTGAACTGGAAAGGGCAGGTTTTCTGGAGCTGTTGAGGAGGGTTTAAACAAGTTTGGCAGGGGTGTGGGAACCGGAATGTGAGGATAGAAAATAAGGCGGAAGGAGGAAAGGATGATGCAATGTGTTGTTGGTTTATGAGGAAGGGGAGGCAAGGGAGGAAGTAGGGTTTTAAATGTGTATGTTTCAGTCTGTTATAGATGGGTGAGACTTGCATCAGTGGTAGGCTAACTATTGGAGAAGATTCTTAAGGACAGGATTTACGTGCATTTAGGGAAGTATAGTTTTCTCAGGGATAGTCAGTGAGTGGAAGGTTGTGCCTCACGAGCTTCACTGAGTTTTTTTAAGGAGGTAAAAAAATAAATTAATGAAGGTTGGGCAGTAGATATGGTGTACTTGGATTTTAGTAAGGCATTTGACAAGGCCCCTCATGAGAGATCCATTCAGAAAGTCATGAGGGATAAGGGATCAATGAAACCGTGGCTGTGTGGATACAGAATTGGCTGGCCTGCAGAAAGCAGAGAGTAGTAGTAGACTGAAAGTATTCTGCCTGGAGGTCAGTGACTAGTGGAGCTTTGCAGGGATCTGTTCTAGAAAAATCCATATATCTTTTAAGTTGTTGTGCAGGTTGATAGGACAGGTAAGAAGGCCTATGGTATGGTACGCTGGCTTCATTAATCGGGGAATTGAGTTCAGTCATCATAAGGTAATGTTGAAGCTCTATAAATCTCTGGTGAGACCACATTTAGAATATTCTGTTCTGTTCTGGTCACCTCATTACAGGAAAGATGTGAAAGCTATGGAGTGGGTGCAGAGGAGATTTACCAGGATGTTGTGTGTTTTGGAAAATGTCTTGTGAGGCAAAGTTAGCAGAGCTGGCGCTTTTCTCTTTGGAGTTAGAAAGATGAGAGGTGATTTAATAGAGGTCTACAAGTTAATGATGGAGAAGGAGAGGTCTTGGTCTCAGGTTGAGATTCTAAACTGGAGAAATGAGAAAAGATCTAGAATGCGTGGATTGGGTTAAGTTGTTTTTGGGTAAGGATGTTCGTGTGAATGGAGGACCTGCAAAGATGACATTTTGAGAGTACAGTTTGTATGTTTTTGTCAGGATTAAATACAAGGTTAGCAGGCAGAGAGAACCTTGGTTTTTGAGGGATATTGGGGATATGGTTCGGAAGAAGAGAAAGGTGTATAACAGATATAGGCAACATGGAGCAAATGAGATACTTGAAGAGTAAATAAACTGCAAGAAAATCCTCAAGAAGGAAATCAGGAGGCTAAATGAAGACATGAGGCTGCTTTGGCAGACAATGTGAAGGAAATTCCTTAGGGTTTCTACAGGTATATTAAGAGCAAAAGGATAGTAAAGGACAAAGTTGGTCCCCTTGAAAGTTAGAGTGGTCAGCTTTGTATAAAGCCAAAAGAGATGTGGAGACTGTGGTGAATGTCTGCCAAGCTGCCTGTCTCCACTCTGACAAGCCTTGCTGTACTAACATTGGCTGTGCATTATCTCTACTGTTAAGGACAGTCCCCTTAGATATAACTGTATATGCATCTATTGTCTTTCATTATTGTACCATGAGTTTCTGCTAATAAAAGCCATGATTATTGTTTGACCACATCATCTTTGTCTACTTCATCAACTGGCACTTCAGAGATCAATGTTTTTTTTCCCATCAGCATTACTCAGGAAATGGGCACTGAGTCATGTGAAGTAAGGAAAACAAGCAGTGAGGCCATGAAACCTATTCAGATTAAAGAGGAAGTGCTTACTGTCTTAAAGCAAATAAGGGTGAATAAATCCCCAGGGCGTGTCAAGAAATTCCCTCAAATCTTGAGGGAAGCTCGTGTAGAAATTGCAGGGGCTCTGTCAGAAATATTTAAAATGTCTCGCCATGGGTGTGTAGCTCACTTCGTTCCATTGTTTAAAAAGGCTCCAAAAAGTAACCCTGGAAATTATAGGCTGGTGAACCTGACATCATTAGTAGGTAAATTATTGCAAGGTGTTCTGAGATCGGATGTACAATTATTTGAATATCCATAAACTAATTAGGGATAGTCAACATGGCTCTTTGAGGAGTTTGCCAGGAAAGTTGACGAAGGAAAGTCTGTGGATGTTGTCTAAATGGACCTCAGACCTTTGACAAGGTCCCACATGGGAGATTAGTCAGGAAGGTTCAAACGCTAGGTATTCATGGTGATGTAATGAACTGGATTCAACAATGGCTGGACAGAAGAAGCCAGAGAGTGGTGGTTGATGACTGCTTCTTAGACTGGAGGCCTGTGACTAGTGGTATGCCTCAGGGATCGGTGCTGGGGCTATTGTTGTTTATCAGTGATCTAGAGGATAATATGGTAAATTGGATCAGAAAGTTTTCAGATGACATTAAGATTGGAGGTGTGAACAGCGAAAAAGGTTTTCAAAGCTTGCAGAGGGATCTGGGAGAAAGGGCCAGAAAATGCCAGATGGAATTTAATGCAGGCAAATAAGATAAGTAGGACATACACAGAAAATGGTAGGGCACTGGTAGTGTGGAATAGCAGAAAAATCTGTGAATGCAGATACTTTGTTCCCTGAAGGTAGCATCGCAGGTGGACAGGGTTGTAAAGAAAGCTTTTGTCATTTTAGCCTTTATCAATCAAAGTTTCGGAGTTGGGATGTTATGTGAAGTAGTTTAAGACATTGGTGAGGCTAAATTTGTACTTTTTTTGGAAAATTTTATAGATCATAATAAATCATACAATAAAAATATAAGTAAGTACATATACCCTAGCCCACCCACCCCTCCAAACCTCCTTCTAAGGAAAGAAAGAAAAGGATAGAGTAAAAGAAGAGATCAACTTACAAAACAACCTTCAATTATTAATATGGTTTAGTGCAACCCTATCATTGTGGGGAAAAAGAAACTATTACCAATTCATTCTCATATATCTTATATATGGGCTCCAAACTTTAACAAAAAAATTATTATTATGTAAATTATATGTTATCTTTTCCAATGCAATACAAGATCTCATTTCCAAATGCCATCATTGAATACTAAAAACAGTCTAATTTTTCCAGGTAATTGCCAGACATTTTCTAGCCACAGTGAAAGCCAGTCTCAAGAAACCAATTTGAGATTTATCTAATTTTAATTCCAAACTCAATTTCTTAATATAACCCCGTAAAAATACCATAGGGTGAAGTGAAATTTTACATTTAAATAAAACTCCTAAAAGTTCCTTAATTCTATTCCAAAAAGGCTTCACAGTTTCACATAACCAATGAGAATGTAAAAAAGAACCAACTTGTTTATGGATCTAAAACATAAATCAGAAGAAATAAACTTATATTTCCTTAACTTCTCAGGATGAATAAAATTATAATGAACCAATCTATACCTTACATTTACAATTTTGGTCATACTATCTTCACATCAAGTCTTCCAATCATCCTGAGAAATAGATATGGACAAATCTTTTTCCCATTTTGATTTAGATTTATCTTTCTTTCTTTGGCTTGGCTTCGCGGACGAAGATTTATGGAGGGGGTAACCTCCAGTTATAGATAACTGGCTTAAGCATTTTATTCTATAAATTCTTTCTTGCCTCCTTCAGTAAGTAAACTTTCAAATTTAGACCATCTAGGTAACCGTAACATCCACCCAAAGTTATCCAACAATAAAGCTCTAACCTGATAATAAGAAAACAAAGTATTCAAAGAAATTTCATAAGTTTAAATTTTTTTAAAAATTAAATTTAGATGTACTGCACGGTAACAGGCTATTTCGGCCCACGAGTACATGCCACCCAATTTACACCCCATTAACTTTCACCCGCACTACATTTTTTTGAATGATGGGAGGAAACTGGAGTCCCCGGAAAAAGCCATCGCAGGCACGGGGAGAACATGCAAACTCCTTATAGACAGCGCAGGATTCGAACCCCGGTCCGGTCCTGATTGCTGGTGCTGTGAAAGTGTTGCACTAACTGCTCTGCTACCCATGTTGCTACCCACTAACTGTGCTGCCCTCTTGTTGATGGGTTTGTAGAAAATGTCTATTGAAAGTTTGTCTCCCGAGATGGAAACAGAAATTGGGAAAGTGGAGAAAGTTGTTAAAGATGGACCAACTGAATATGAGGTTGGGGTGGAAGTTGGGAGCAAAGTGGATAAAGTCTCATGGATGCATGAGACAGCATCAAAGTAGATGTCCATGAAGTGGAGGATGAGTTGAGGAGCCCTGCCTGTGTCGACTGTGGCATGGATGGCTTCACATAGGCAAGCCTAACTGGCTGCCCCTTTGACCTGGAGAAAGTGGGATGAGTTAAAGGAGAGGGTGAGGACATGTTCTGCCAGGTGGAGGAGAATAGTGGTGGAGGGGTTCTGGTGGGGCTTTGAGTCCTTCATTAAGGTGGATGGAGGTGTAGGGTGATTGGATGTCCATGGTGAAGAGAAGGCAGTTGAGTTCACGGAACTGCAAATTGTTGAAGGAATGGAAGTATTGTGGATGTAGGTGGGGAGGGACTGGTCCAGGAGTCAAGGTAAGTGGATACCAATTTGATGGAATAGGAGCATGCAGAAACAGTGGGTCTACCAGCACAATTGGGTTTATGGATCTTGGGTCAGATTGAACTAGACAGTGAGGTGTTGCTTAGAGACAGCAGAATGGAGATGACCAGAGGGGTTGAGTTCAGAGATGGTGCATGAGACAGTGTTTTGGGTTGGGTCCTGTTGGAGAGGTAAGTAAGAGGAAGTGCCTGAGAGTTGTCGTCTGGCTTTGGCCAGATAGAGGTCAGTGCACCAGACCACAACAGCACTACCCTTGTCTGTGGGTTGGATAGTGAGGTTGGGATTGGTGCAGAGAGAGTGGAGGGCAGAGTGTACAAAGGGGGTGAAATTAGAATGTGAGGGGAGTTTTTATTCAAGCACCTGCCTGCTCTTTGCTTGTACCTTGGAAGAAGGGCTCAAGCCCTGAAATGTGTGTTAAATATCTTTACCTCCTATGGATGTTGCAAGGCCTGCTGAGTTCCTCCAGTATTTCTGTATTTTTACTCTGGGTTCTTGCTCCTGTGTTCCAGTGACTTCCCTGGAAAGGCTGTTAAGTAAGATCAAGTTGGAAATTAGCAACATTGGAAAAACATTTGGTTGTGGAAAATATGATTAAATTGTTAAAACCTTTGAAAGAAATGATCTAAAATCTTAAATTTGGATTTTAAAAAATTTGGAGGCAAGGCAGTAGTTGAGCGTGATGGACCTATTAGATTGAGCTGACAGTGGGAAAGTTGTACTGAGGTCCAAGAGAATACAAAACCAGTGTAGTCCTCAACTACCACTGGAGTTAAGCAATCTTGTTTAAGAAAGGAGTGAGAAAAAGGGTTGTGAGGTGGCAGATAAGTTAAAATGTTAAAGCTGATAGACTTTAGCTTTGGATATTAAAGAACATAGAATCCAGTTTGGTTGATCAACCATGATATAACTGAATGATGGGACCGGATCATAGACCAGAATGGCCCATTGCACAGTAATGCTTCCCACGGCCTAAAAGCTTGCAGACACTTGCTAACTGAGGGAAATAATTTGAGTCTATAGAGCAGTACGATGGCAATGCCCAATAACGGTGGTCACATAAGCACCTCTGTTGCTTTAACTTTCACAAGTTTTTAATCAGACAAAAATATTATTTTGTAGAGACATCCAGTCATATTACTTGTTCGTAAGTTCATGGATGATGAAAATGGAATCCATCCTGTCCAGAGTGCAGAATTTGGAGAACTTTGCTGAAGATTTGTCCAGCAGATGTACAGCTTTTATACAGGTGATGCTTTAACATCAAATATCGACTGCCCAGAAGGGAGGTCGTAAATGTTGTTCATTTAGAAAATAGCTCTCCTTCTCAAGAGTTTTGGATTCCTTACATTCTAGATTCGAACTTTGAAAGCCCTGCCTGAGTTGCTTGTTGATATTGTGCAGATTGTCCAGAGCACAGCGAAGGGACATCCTGTTATCTGCTGCTGGATGTTGCACCTGTCCACTTCATGCATAATTTCCCTGTCCATGTGCTCTATCTGCACATTAAACTTTTTATTTTGAAGTTAAAGGATAATTAAAAATCAGAGGTAAAAACTCTTTTGGTCAGTTGAATTTTAATTTTGGCTCAAAGTAAGAACATACGAAATTTTGACCTTTAACCACTGAATTATTAGATATTTAAAATTGCCTATTTTAATTTTTTTCATTGTCCTTTGACTCACATAGAATGAACAGAGAACATTACAGCACAGTACAGGCCCTTCAGCCCATGATGTTGTGCTAACCTACTCCACAATAATCTGACCCTTCCCAACCTCACACCCACAATCCTCTATTTTCCTTACATCCATCTGTCCATCTCAGAGTCTTTTATATGTCCTGATTGTACTAGCCTCCTCCACCACCCTCGGCAATGCGTTCCAAACACCCATCGCTCTCTGAGTAAAATAACTTGCCTCTGACATCTCCCCTAAGCTTTATTCCACTCACTTTAAACAGATGTCCTCTGATATTTGCTGTTGTCACTACAGGGAACAGGTGCTGGCTGTCCACCCTTTCTATGCCCTCCTTAATCTTATCCACCTCTATTAAGTCACCTCTCATCCTTTGTCACTCCAAAGAGAAAAGCTTGTTTTGTCAGATATGTTCTCCAATCCAGGGAACATCCTGGTAAATCTCCTCTACACCCTCTCTATTCTTTTAATCACCCACAGTCCTTCATTCATTTTAAAAGAAAGTGTTGTTGCTGTTATCAACACTCATTTTATACCTGTTCACCTTGCCCAAAGTATTGGACTAAAGGATACACAGTTGGCGTAACCTTTAGTGCAACACCTTTACAGTGCCAGTGATTGGGACTGGGGTTCAAATCCTGTGCAGTCTGTAAGGAGTTTGTATGTTTTCCCTGTGTCTGTGGGATTTCTCTGGGGGCTTCAGTTTCCTCCCACTGTTCAAAACAATCTAGGGGATCTCGGTTAATTGGTTGGCATGGACTTGTGGACCGAAATGGCCTGTTACTGAGCAGTATGTCTAAATTTAACATTTTAAAAAAATGTAAATTTAAGTGAGAATATCATCAGGTGCTCTGTTGCAACAGACTGTGGGCCCACTATGTTAATGAATGGAATTGACATCATCTACATAAATGAATAAAGTCAAGAATGGCCTTGTGAATAACTAAATGTGACTGAAGGTCTTTTGTATTTAGGGTATTCTATACGCAAGCAGTCTCAGTAACATTGTCCGAACTACAATGAACCTGTACATGTCAATGCAGAAGCCCATAACCAGGACATCTGTGAAAGCTCTGTGCAGACTCATTGAACTCCTTAAGGTAAGCTGTTTAAAAACATTCCCACTCAGTTTCTTCATATCATATAAGAGTTGCGGAGTTGAGTTCAGATTTGCTTTTCCCATTTTTCCTGCCACAAAAGCAAAAGTTAGTTTTCCATTGGTGACCATGCTTTCGACAGAAGGGTAGGAAGATTTTTAATTTTCCAATTACTCTATTAGATTGCATAGTTCAGGCAATTCATGTGCGTGTTTGGTTAGATAATGCTGAGCTTACCTCCACTGTGGTTTCCACCAATGTCGAGGCCTTGTTACAACAGGTCTCAAGGCAATGCTACTTTGTCTTATTGGGTTTAGAACATTTTGGCACCAGACTTTTTGGCCCACCGTCCCATTCACTGTTTGCTGGTCGATGCCGTCCTGCCAGCTGCCCCGTGACGGCCCCACCGGCTATGCACTGACAGCACTGCCAGCCGCCCTGTGATTGCCCCGCCAGCTGCCCTGTGACTGCCCCACTGGCTGCCCTATGACGGCCCCACTGGCCATCTGCTGACAGCTCCACTGGCTGCCCTGTGACCGCCCCACCGGCTATGTGCTGACAGCCCCACTGGCTTTCCTGTGATGGTGCCGATGGCCTACCTGTAACAGCCCCACTGGCCACACGCTGACAGCCCTGCTGGCTGCCCTGTGATAGCCCCACCGGCTGCTCCACTGGCCGCTTTTACTGGGGGAAGAAGTTTCCAGAGGGGAGGGAGTTTTTGCATCGCAGGAGGTTCAGGCAGCGGTTTACGAAATGCCAGAGGTTCAATGTATTTGTATAATGTGATTATTTAATAAGTATAACAATAAATCCCAAAATCTTGGCCAGGCCATTGCTAAACTGGGGGTGCCAAAATGTCGAAGATCTACAATTCTTTTTTTTTTGCCAAAATGTCCAATTCCGGTCCCATTATCTTATTCCACCGTTTGTTAATCTCTTTACATAAGACTATAAGGTACAGGAGCAGGATTAGGCCATTCCATCCATTCTGCTCTGCCATTCCATCCTGAGCTGATCCATTCTCCCACTCAGCTCCACTCCCCTGCCTTCTCATTAACCTTTAATAACCGAATACACCCAACAACCTGGTCTCCACTGCTGCCCGTGGCAGCAAATTTCACCACTCTCCGGCAGAAGAAATTCCTCCACAACTCTGTTTTAATTGTCGATCTCCAGGCCTTTTAACAATTGAAATGCTTCTATGAGGTGTCCGTCCCCCCGCGACTCTTCTGAACTCCCCAGAAGTTTTGTCCAAGAACCGTCATACATTCCTCATATGCTAATCCCTTCGTTCTAGGAATCTTCTCTGAACCATCTCCAATGCCAGGAAGATTTTCCCTTAAAGGAAATCCTGCTGATTTTGGCCTATCTTATCCGGCACCGCTAGGTACTCCGTGACCTGATCATTGACCATCGACTTTAACAACTTCCCAACCTGTGATGTTAGGCTGACAGGTTCTTGGAAGCTCATTACTAGTGCCTCCACACTCTTTGTAGCTACTTCTTTCAGAATTCGAGGGTGCATTCCATCAGGTCCGGGAGACTTGTCTATCCAAGCACCTTCTCTCTGATGATCATGACTCCACTCACCTCTTCCTTGAGACGCTTGGAAGTCCAATATACTGTTCATGTGTTTGACGGTGAAGACTGATGTAAAATACTCATTCAGTTCCTCTGCCATCTCCGTGACTCCTATTACAATTTCTCCAGCGTCATTTTCTATTGGTCCAATACCTATTCTTACCTCGTTTTTACTCTTAACATACAAAAAAAACTTTTAGTATCCTTATTGATATTTGCTGGCCTCCTTTAAAAGTTCATCTTTTCCTTCCTAATGCCCTTCTTAGTTATCTTATGTGTGGTTTTAAAATCTTCCCACTAATTTTGCCTTCCTTGCATGCCTTTTCTTTGGCTTTGACTTCTCTGGTCAGCCACACTTGAACATTCAAACATTTCTTCCTTTTGGGAATAACCCTGCCCTGCACCTTCCTTATTTCTCATAGAAACTTAGCCATTGCTGCTCTGCCATCCTCCCTGCCCATGTGCCCTTCCAGTTCCTCTCTCATATTTTTGTAGTTCCCTTTATTCCCAATGACTCATCTGATTTTAGTTTCACCCTCTCATTTTCATCATCAGTCACACTCACAAAGAACATTCAAAACATCTCCATTTACTCTTTAGCCACTTGCAAGAGTTTGGGCTCACGGTTAATTCAGCAAATTGCCAGTTTGGATAGTTGACCATCGGATTCCTAGGATGCAGAATCACATGCAAGGGCGTGGTTCTGCTACCCGCTAATCATGAGATTCCTGAAGCTATCAACGGTCAAGGCTCTCCAAGGGTTCCTGCTGTGACACATGTCAAGAAGCCCCTTTTCAACCTGATGTCTTAGAATCAAAAAGAACTTTGCTGGATGGAGACAACTATAAATGCCTTTCGGGAGACTAAAGATGCACTAGCATGCACACTCATGCTGAGTCACCCACAGGGGACGAGTCAACAGCCTTATTGACAGAAACATCTGAGATGGCCATAGGAGGAGTGCTGGAACAATACGTGAATGAACAATGGAAGCCACTAGCATCCTTCAGCCAACACCTTCACCACGCAGAGGCCAAATGCAGACCTTCGATAAGGAGCTGCTGGCACTTTACCTTGTGGTCAGGCAGTTTCGGTACTTCTTCGAGGGCAGACCATAAACTATTTACTTTTGTTTTTGCTGAAGCTTTGGGGCCTTGGTCAGCTCATCAGCAGCTTCATGTCCTACATTTCAGAGTTCTCTGCGAAGATAAAGCGCATCTCCGGAAAAAGGAAGCTCTCTCCCGTGCTGCTTTTCAACATTTATCTGCACTTTCCCAAGGTGTTGACTATTTTACCCCAGAAGAGACTCAATGGCAATACCTGACTACAAAATGGCCATTATAAACCTGCAGTTCCAGGACCTGGCTTCCAGACCTCAGGGCAATAGGACAACCACGCCCTATCATTCCTGTCTTGTGGTGGTGCCACGTTTTCGATGCCATTCATGATCTATCGCATCCTCCACTAGGTCAACGGCCTGCCTAGAATCTGATAACTTCGTCTGGCACGGCCTGAAGGAAGACATCACTCACTGGGTGAGTTCGTACGTGGACTGCCAGAAGTCAAAGGTACAAAGGCACATAAAAGCTCCGCTCTAGCCATTCAAACAGCCAAAGTGCAGAATCAACCATGTACACAACAAAATCGTTGGCCCAATCCTAGTGTCCAGGGGATTCAAATATTTATTCACCATCAATGACAGGTTTACCAGGTGGCCGGAGGCCATTCCCATGGTCGACAATTCAACTGAGTCGTGCACAAGAGCTTTTGTTTAGTCCTAGGTCTCTTGTTTCAGTCTGCCTGCACATCTCCACAGTTTACCTCTGCCATCTGGAGTGCTTTATCTAGACTCCTAGGAACACAGCTCCACCATACCACGGCCTATCATCCACAGCCCAACGGTATGGTGGAATAGTTCCATAGGCACCTGAAAGCAGCACTTATGGCTCGCTTACAGGGACCAGATTGGACAGATGAACTTCCGTGGTGCGACTAGGCAGCAGAACAGCACCTAAAGAAGACTTCAACTCATCATCAGCAGAGTTGGTCCAAAGAGCATCTCTGCTCATCCCTGGAGAGTTTGGGCTGTCTCCTTGTGGGCAGGAAGAGCAGCCGTCTGGGACACTGTAAGCTGCGGGAGAGGGTAGGAAAACTAGCTCCCATACCAGCTTCGAGACACGGCACACAATCTTCCTTCATTCCCAAGGAACTCAGAGATTATGAGTATGTTTTCCTCCAAAGGGGCACACACGGATCACCCCTACAAACACCCCACGAAGGACCATAGAAAGTGCTCTGAAGCTCTAGGACACCATGTGTGTTAGTCATTGGGGGAACAACCTCAAACGTTCACACTGGACCTTTCTGAGCTGATTCTGGAGAGGGGGTGGGGGGGTGTGGAGCCGTGTACCAATGTGATGTACAAATTCCAGGGAACTGGATGCCGAACGTCATGACATCACGACGCAGTGATGATGCGGGGTTTTTAAAAAGGTTGCGCAAGTCTGTAAACTGCGACTTGTTACTTTATCATCTCAAAATACCCATCAGTGGCTACAGTCACATAATAAATCATTAAAAATGTAACTTAGCTGACATACTTCTGCCTACCATAAGGCATACAACGTTTCATTAGAATTGCCTGGTGTCCCTTACAGTATGAGAGAAAGAGAGTCCCTTTTATCACTGAGTGCCCATGGATTCACCTCCAGCCTCTGCAGTTACACTGCCTTCAGTCCAAACCATCGGCACCCAAACTCCAGATCTAAACCTCCAACCTTGAATCCTGATACTGTAATCTGGTTCCCATGAGTCAATGTCCAGCACCCTACAGCTAGTTCATGTTCTTCACATGCAGAATGCCTTGGGGTTTTCCTTAATTCTCACCTCATGGTCCCTACTAGCTCTCCTAAGTCCTACCTTAAGCTCTTTCCTGACAATCTTCTAATTCTCTAGCGCTCTTTCAGTTCCTATTTTTTAAAAACTCCTCGTAAGCTTTTCTTTACTTTTCAACTTGATTTTCTACATCCCTTGTGCACCATGATTCTTTCACCTTGCCATCTTTTTCCTGCCTCAGTGGGATATACTTATACTGAGAAATGTTTCCTAACCATTTGCCACATTTCTGCCATATATTTCCACAAGTACATCTGCTCTCAATTTATGCTCCCAACCTCCTGCCAAATATCATCGTATTTTCCCGTACACCAATTAAATGTTTTCCCAAATTGTCTATTCCTGTCCTCCAGAACTAAGGGGAGGGAAATGTGATCACTTTCTCCAAAATTTTTGTCTGCTGAGAGATCTGACACGTGACCAGGTCAAATATAGCCTGTAGCGACAGCTACTCTGCTTACTGAATAACTCCACAACCAAACCACCGGGTTGAGTTCAGTGAGCAAAACTGATTTATTGAGGTCTGCCTGGCTGTTTTTATTCTCCCAGTCCGGACCTGGCTGAGAACCACGGCATGGGACCGGACGTCATCAGAGGGTCACGTGGGCTGCAGAGCATGGGCATCTAAGCCTGGTGCCGAGGTCGGGAAGAAACCCCCGACGGCACCATTTTGGCTGGCTGCCCCGCCGCGTGTGTGACATGCAGGGCTGGTTCGCCTGCCTAATGGAGTGCCTCTCCTTATGTGGTCCTATCTACATGTTGTGTCAGGAAACCTTCTTGAACATTCGACTCCATCCTTTCGCTCTAAGATAGTGCCCCAATGAATATCAGGAAAGTTCAAATCACCCATTACACCAAACCTTGTTATTTTTTGCACCTTTCCTATCTGCTTCTTGATGCCTGTTACTATGCGGGGGGGGGGGGGGGGGGGGCGGGGGAAGGGTCTATAATATATAGTCAGTAGGGTTATTGCCTCCTTCCTGTTCCTGACTTCTACCCACACTGACTCGGTAGACAGTCCCTCCCCTTTTCTGCAGCCCTGATCAGCAATACCACTCTCACTTTTTTTTACCTCCCTCCCTGTCCTTATTAAAACTGAAACCTGATAAGTGTAGCAGCTGTTCTTGCCCCTGAGTCAGCCGTCTCTGTAATGGCCGTAATGCATTCTTCAAACTGCCAGCTCGAACAGTAAGCTGGCCACATCACCCTTGGCAATGGGCATTGAAATGTGCTGCGTGCCCTTGCTACACATGTGAAAGGCTTGCCATTCATCAGCTAAGACAGGTCTTTGGTTTTCTTCCAATTGGATTTTGAGACTTTTATCCGCTCTGGAATAAACGTTAAAGGTTCCCCTTCCCCCTTTTTTCCTATAAGTGGGGACATGGGTGGATCGGGCAGCAAAAATGCATTCAGCATGTTTGCCTTTGTCAGCTGAAGCAAGTGTCACATTGTAGCTGTACAGAGCTTAGGTTCACTCAGTTCTCGCATCTGCAATTCTTATGTTCACCAGGATGTTGCCTAAGGATAGAGGGCTGTAGTTATAAAACCAGTTAGGCTGGGTTTATTCTCTTAATGTAGAAAGCTGAGGAGTGACCTTACAGAAGTATATATAGTTTTATTTTTAGTGATGCATCATGGTAGATGATGCATCACGTCCTTCTCACCCTTGAAATCTGTGATGCCCAATTACACCCAATTAACCTACTAACATTTTGTAAGATAGCAAGAAACCTTGGCATCTGGAGGAAACACACATAGGTCACTGGGAGAATGTGCAGCTTCTTACAAACATTCCCACATTTGAATCCGGGTCGCTGACACTGTAATCGTTTTGTGCTAACTGTGCAAGGGGCTTGGATACGACAGAAAGTCACCGTCATTTTCCTAGAATCAGGAGTCCAGAACTGAAGGGCACAGCTAAGGTGAGAAGGGAGAAATTGGAAGGCACTCTGAGGGGTACATTTATGATGGTTGTTTGGAATGATCTCCCAAAAAGATGATGAAGCCAGATGCAATGTTTGTACAGGTTCTTGGATGGGAAAGGTGTATAATCTGGGTGGTGCGGTTGATTAGTTCAGCACCCCGTGTCTGCATGGGTTTTTTTCCAGGGGCTCCAGTTTCCTCCCACTGGTCGAAATGTACCGGGGCTGTAGGTTAATTGGGTGCGGATTCATGGGACAAAATGGCCTGTTACCGAGCAGTACGTTAAATAAATAAATAAATGAATAGGACTCGTGTAGATGGACATCAAAGACAGCAAGGGATTGAAAGGGCCAGATCCAGCGAATTACAGGTGACACATTAGTCATTGGCCTCATCAGCATCAATGAAGAGGTGGAAAATCTTGTGAAGTGGCACGAGAGTAACAACCTGAGTCTCAACATAGACAAGATGTAGGAGATGATCAAGGACCTCAGAAGAACCAGGAACGACCACCCTCCACTACACATCATCAACTCTGTCGTGGAGAGAGTGGAGAACGTATTGGGCCAGCTGCATCACAGTGTGGTACGGTTGATGCAGAGAAATTTATAGGAGGTTAATCCACAGTACCATAAGAGTGGCAGAGAAGATCACTGGAGTCTCCTCTCCCTCCATTCCCTACTCTCCCCCCCCACCCCACTCTATCAATGTCATAGAACAAAACAGCATAGAACAGGTCCCTTGGCCCTCAATGTTCCAACCCATATCTTTCTTCCAATATAAAAAAAGTACTAAACCCTCCATATCCAATGACTCTCTATTTTTCTTTCATCCATGTGTGTTTAAGAATCTCTTAAATGCCCCCAATGTTTCAGCCTCCACCACATCCCCAGGAAGGCATTCTAGGAACCCACAACTCTGTAAAAAAAAACATACCCCTGATGTTTCCCTTAAACTTCCCTCTCTTAACTTTGTACATATGAACTCTCTTGTTTTCTGATCCTGCCCTGACACCTTATCTGTGCCTCTCATAAGCTTGTAGACCCTATCAAGTCCCCTCTCATCTTTCTACAGTCCAAAGAGAAAAGTCCCAGCTCTGCTGACCTTGCCTCACAAGACTTGTTTCCCAATCCAGGCAACATCCTGGTAAATCTCTGCACCCTCTACCGGGATCATTGACTGAAGAGGGTGTGCAAAATTGTTGAGGACCCCTACCACCCCACGCACTGCATCTTTCAGCTGCTCCCGTTGGGAAAGAGATCCAGGAGTATCAGAGCCAGCCCCACCAGGGTGAAGAACATCTTCTTCCCAAAGGCAATGAGAATGGTGAATGACCAAAGGAACTGCTCGCACTAACTATCCAGAGCTCTCATTTGTTTATTTATTTGTATTAGATGAAATACTTGTCCTGCATATGTACTGACTGAATGTGTGTTATGTCTGGTTGTGTGTCTGCAGGTTTTGCACTGAGACCGGAGAGAACGCTGTTTCATTGGTTGATCTTGTGCATTCAGATGCTATGTATTTCTATGATTCTTTCTTTATTTGCCACTGTACTGCCCCTTCTGAATGGTGCATAGACAGGGATTGCGATGGAGGCTTTCAGTGGGGATGCTGTCCCAATTAAGGCACGATGTCCTTGATAGTTAGAAGGCTGACTTTGTGAAGTTGACCAGGAGAGACTCTGTGGTGTCTGATTCATTGTCAAGACCAGAGCTGAATTTAATGTGGCTGAGTGATTTCCACTCGTAGAGTGTAGCTGAGAGTCAGCCACATTGCTTTGTGTCAGAAAAAAGACATCTGGTTTTTTCTGTGATTATTGGTGAACCAACTGAGTGTTTGTGATAATTTGCTCCAGATTCCAGTTTCTGCAATCTCTTGTACTTGCAGTTACATTAAGGTTAGCCCAACTGGTCACTATCACTGCAACTAGTTCCTTCTTATATTTAGCGGAGTTTAAATTCCACAGCAGTGATGGTGGCACCTCCTCTCTGGATTGTTAGTCCTTAACTCCTGTTAACTTGTCTAGATTTTTAACCCCTGCTCCACAATTCCTTTACTCCATATCGCCTTTACAGTGCCAGTGATTGGGACTGGGGTTCAAATCCCGCATTGTCTGTAAGGAGTTTGTACATTCTCCTTGTGTCTGCATGGGTTTTCCCCAGGGCTCCGGTTTCCTCCCACCATTCAAAATGTATCAAGGGTATAAGTCAATCGTGTGTAATTGGGCAGCATGGGCTCATGGACCGAAAGGGCCTGTTACCGTGCTGAATGTCTAAATTTAAAATTAACTCAACTTCTGGGCCACTTACTTTATTAGCTTGTGCCTATGCCAGTAAATAACTTGGTGTATTTTTTTTAGGCCATTGAACATATTGTGCACAGGAGGACCATGGTTATAGCGGATTCTGTCTGTCACATTGCTCAATATCTTCAGCATCAGGCCCTTAATTCAATATCAGTTGCAAAGGTTTGTACCTTCATTTATTGCGTGTGCATGTGCGTGTAATGATTATAGAACTGTGATTGTAATACGAACGCACAGAAATGCTAGAGGAACTCAGCTGGTCATAGGAGGTAAAGATATATTACCAACATTGGCCAGAGCCCTTCTTCAACGTATAAGCACAAAGCAGGCAGGTTCTCCATTAATACTGAGTCCCTTCAGTACTTAATGTGTGTTTTAGTACATCTGTGTGTTCACATTAAATCAAAAGCACTTTGTTTCCCTGAGTAATCTCCATGTCTTTTCCTGATGGATTCGGTTTTCCCAGGATTCCGTTGTATTGGGGTTTATTCTTAAATAAAGGGCAATTTGTATTGAAAACATAGAAATGCTGGAGGAACTCAGCTGGTCTCACTGCATCCATAGGAGGTAAAGAGATATACAGAGAGTCACCGGGTTACGAACATCTGACTTATGGACTACTCGTACTTACGAATGGGCTGTTCCCCGATTTGTGCATGCTCATAAATGTGCATAATGTAACCTCACGAACGCTAAATAAGAACCTGTTCTGCCTTATGTACAAATTTAGCTTATGGTCAGACCCAGGTTCCTCCCCCCCCCCCCCCCCAAACCCAACAGTATCCAAAAACAGTACACTTATTATTGCCCTGCGTTGACTGCCTATTCCCCTTCCCTCTCCTATTAGACACCCAGTTACATGCCTCGCCTCTAGGATACGACTGTCTCCTAATTGCTACTGTCTGTCACCCCCTCTGCCTCCCTAAATGATCTGGAGGGTCATCCAGCTTCAGGTCCACTTCCCTAACACAGTCTGTAAGGAACTGCAGCTGGATGCATCTCTTGCTGGAGTAGTCATCAGGGACATTTGTGCTGTCCCAGATTACCCCCATCCTGTAATTGGAGCATACCACTACCCTAGCTGCCGTCTCCACCACCTACCTTACCTGTAGCATGTTCTCAGCCTCTGCTTGCTGAAGCTTTTTGAGCCAAAGCCTCTAACTTTCCACTTCTACACTGGACCACTCCAACAATCTCCTCTTGTGCCTGCTTTACTTTTATTTGTTCCTGCTGATGAATCACAATTCGATTATTCGGCTGAATTGCTGAGCTTCGAATGCTCTTTTTAAAAATTTTCTCCCCAACCTGTGTTTGACTCTCTCTCCTTTCAAATTGATTACTCCTCTAAAGCAGCATCTTTAAGTGGATACAACCTCTTCTCACTACTCCCTTCAGGCCTAAAGTCCAGCACCTCTGCTTTCAAGGACAGTGTTTAACCCAAGAGCCTCTCTCGATGACCCTAACCCCAACCCTAAACTACTCCAGTTCCACAAAAGGATCTGTTTGTACTATTGAAATGTCGCTTTGTTTCATGCACAAAAGAGCAACTGTGAATATTTAGCTAGAAGTTCTTTTATTATTTATTATTACAGAGGCTCCTCCACTTACGATGGGGTTGCGTTCCAATAAATCGTAATTCGAAAAAGAATACTGCCCTACTGAACATCATAGCCTAGCCAGTGACATAGCTGGGGGGAGGGCAGGGAGAGAGCAATGGCTCCCCCTAGAGTACATTCTTCAAAGGTGATGCCACCGGCACATCACAGGAGATTGACCAGTGAGCACACAGTTCCAAAAGGGCAGCGGTCTGGCCACTGGCATCTAGGGAGGAATAGCTCTGTAGGTATTTATTTCTCCTTTCAAAATTCTACTACGATAGTGAAAAATAGAAATGTATAATGAATTTAAAATTATTTGGTGTGGGTCTGACGCCACTGAGCGATCAGTGCAGCCCGTCATTCAACCACTGACTCACCATCCGATATGTGTGGTGGCTTCTTTTGTGCTCGCTCCTCTAATGTTAGAACCTGGCTCTGCCCCGAGCCTAGCCTACCTTAAATATGCTCAGACCACTTAACCATAGTCTACACCTGTGCAAGTTTATCAAAAACAAAGCCTAATTTATAATTAAATATTGAATACCTTTTCTTCCACACTGAAAAAAACAATTTTTAATCATAAAATATAGCGCCAGCCAAAGCTGTTGCGCGATAAGCAGTAACAGTAGTCATACCATTGTAACTTTGAAAATCGTACGTCGAGGAAGCACCTATTGTTCCGTCTTAGCATGTTGCAATTTAATGTGCCCTCTTGGAGTTGGTTTATCTTGCCATCCTGTTTGGCTGCAGCAAGTAAGAATCTTGGTGCATTTGTTCAGTGCACGTGTACCATGTGTGTAGTGACATTTGGACAGTATACTCTCAACATCAAACAGTACAATATACTGATGTAGTGAAAGTCTTCTTTGCTGCAGCTTCTTAGAAACATAAAGTGGCCCCACAGTTTAAGTAATTATCATGTAAGAGAGAAAAAACACATTTAATAGGAAGAGATTAAAAAAATATTAATTGTCGATGCTGGTCATTGAAAGATCTTGGTTTCCACTTTGGATGGAGAAATGATGGAACAACTTCAAGGTAATTTTCTCCACAAACCTGCATTGTTTTAAATTTTAATTAAAATGCAGTGGCTTCAGCAAAAGTCTTGGGGCTATTTTAACGGCCATTGCAGTGGTAATAAATGACCTCGTGATGGTTTTGAATGTGATCTGTTTGCAACAGCAACTTTTGGAAAATAATCTATTGTTTTACTTCAGAAAAGAGTGATATCTGACAAGAAGTACAGTGAGCGGCGCCTGGATGTGCTCTCCGCTCTTGTTTTGGCTGAAAATGCTCTCAATGGACCCAGTACGAAAGAACGTAGACTAGTCATTGCCCTGGCACTGAGTGTGGGGACTCAAATGGTAAGCATCTTAACCTTGGTGCTAACTTTGTAATTCAACTGGTAATGAGTGGCATGCCAAATTTTTACAGTATCAGTTCAGTATTCATCATGTGATGGAGTTGCTGGATTAAATTTAAAGTTCTGAATAATCTCACCTGAATAACTGTAAAACAAAACATTGGCTCATTTGCATGCATCTGTTCTGAGCAGAAAACTTTCCGAGATGAAGAGTTGCTGGTTTTGCAGGTGGTACTGAAGAAGTTGGACCTGATCAGCGAGTTGAGGGAGCGGTGAGTAAATCTCAGAAGACATCTGCGTTACAACCCAGGGTGGGGGGGAAACCAAACCGCAGACTTCACCTTGTTGTTGCATTTTGCAGGATTCAAGTTTTGTGCAATTGCAGCTTCTTGTATTGGCACCGAACCATCTTCCCCATCTACCTGGATGATATTTATGACAGTGCTGTCGATTCTGCAAGAATACACGTAAGAAATGCAGGTTGATTGATAACAGCAGATAAATGGAATCATGAATTAGAGGCAATTACAGGAGATATACTTTAGCTTTTGTTCAGGATGATGCATATAATTAAAAACATGATATCTTCAAAGGTACAGTCCATGTATTATGAGCTCCTGTTTTAATAAAGTGAGATTATCACTCTAAGGGATAGTATAGACAGGAGCAACTGAGTGGTCACAGTTAATATTTCACCAAAGCACCATCACAACACAAGTCACAGACAATTCAGTACATTGAAAGAACTGAGGGAAGTCCATACATTTGTAAAGACATTGTGAGTTTGCAAGGGAGAACCATTCTGGCTGCTGGGGAGAAGACAGGCTTTTGAAGCAGCTCTTGTAGCCAGTCATTCTGTGGAATTCAGAGCATAACATGCTCTGTGAATGGCTGGGCCTTTTCAGTGGATGGGCCTGTGCCAGGAGGGGCTTTTTGGGAAGCAAAGTGCTTCATTTTGATTATGACTAACAGTGGAGGTCACTTGGGAGAGACCGGTGCTGGGGTCTTGGAAGCTTTCTGGAGGCTGTCCAGTTTGACTCTCACCTACAAAAGGACCAGGAATGTTATGACTTCAGCTCGTGTAGATGGACATTTCTTCAAAGGCAACGCAAGGAGAATTCGTGGGTCTGTTGCAGCCACAACTCCTGTCTCCCCAACAGTTCAACATTAATTCTGGGCATCAAATTTCAAGGCCTATGCTTCAACACTGAATGTAAAAGACTGAACTTTGAAGTAACTTTCTAGATTTTGGCCTGGACTGTAATGGTGTGGGTATCTCTCACACACTCACTCACACACACACACACACACACACACACACACACACACACACACACACACACACACTCACCATGCCCACACACGCACACAGATGCTCGCACGCACACAGATGGGGATAGATTTAGTGATAAGGATAGTTTAAAAGTTAGGACAATAGCTTAAGAGTTATAAATTAGTGATTTAAAATTCAACATTGCCTGGTTCATTGTCTATTGCTGCTCGTTATGCACAGTTCGTTAACACATGCCAATGACTTTCCTGCACTTATCCCAGCATGTAGACTTCTATGCTGTGGCAGTTTGTGTACTTGTGTTAAAACTTAAGTTTTATGCCTCTGCCACGCTCTAAGGCAGTTGCTTCCCCAAATCGCTTCTAAATCTCTTATCCCCTTATCCTAAACCTATGCCTTCTTGCTTAAGATACCTCTACTATGAGAAAAGTTTCCTACGACCTACTTTATTTATGCTACTCATTAGGAACCTTCCCAGCCTCTACACCACAGAAAATAAGCCCAGCCTACCTACTCTCAACTCCGTCTTGGTCAATGTTCTGGTGGGTCTTATCTGCATCCTATCCTACTCTGCCATTTCCACCACCAACTACATGATCCCACCACCAGAGACATATTCCCCTCACCACCTTCCATAGGGTCTGCTTGCTTATCCACACCTCCCTTCCCACCAATTGTCCCCTTGGCACCCACCCCTATGCAGGAGATGCTCCATGCACCCACACCTCCTCCCTCATCACCATTTTGGGCCCTAAACAAGTCCTTCCAAATGAAGTATCACTCCACTTGTGAATCTGCAGGGGTCATCTACTGCCTCTGGCGCTCTCTCACTGTGGTCTCCTCTACATTGGAGAGGCTGAGCACAGGCTGGGAGAGGCTGAGCACAGGCTGGGAGATCGCTTCATTATGTACTCCAGCTCTGTCTGCCACAATAGTGTGGATCTCCCAGTGGCCACTCATTTCAATTTCCTGCTCCATTACCTTGCTGACATGTCTGTTCATGGTTTCAGGCACTGCCAGACTGAGACCACCTGCATCTTCCATCTGGGTACTCTCCAACCAGATGGCATTAACATCAACTTCTCTGGTTTCCATTAGAAAATCCCCTCCTCCATTGACTTTCCCCTCTTTTCTATCTTCGAGCACTCACTCTCTCTCTCTCTCTCTCTCCCTCCCCCTTCCCCTCTATATCCTTTCAAAGTTCTCACCTTTCTTCTTATATCTAATTAACACCTTTTGTCTGTTGGTCTGTAGTTCTCCCCCTCCCATTCTTCTCCCCTTCTTTCCCCAGACTTTAATTCAGAAACCTGTGTTTTTTCACTCAGTAATATATCTGTACCTCCTATGGATGCTTCGAGACCAGCTGAGTTCCTCTAGCATTTCTGTGTTTTGAGAAATATTGATTAGTATTAAAGTAGTTATATTTTGTCATCTGCATTAACTTTAAGCTCTTCAGAAAGGCAGATGATAAGCAATCAAGAGCCAAATTCGATGCACAAGACACAGAGAATATCTAATTTCCTCACTCTCCTTGCTTGACCTTGGCTTCATAAATCTTGTTCAATAAAGAGTGGGAAGTTATGTTTTTTTTAATGGATTCCTAAATTTCTCATGTAATTCAGAAAACTGAAATCTGTTGATAAAATGTTTATTTATTTTGTGCTATTTGATATTTCATTCAACAGTACATGTTTAGTGCTTTGAGAGACTGCGTCCCACCCATGATGTATGTCAGACATCTGGAATCCACACACATGTTGCTGGAGTGTTTTGATAAAGAAACAACAGACGTGCTAAATGAGGTATGGACACCAGGCACAAATTGCCAATGCTACTGATGCAGAGGACTTAATTGCAGCCTGTATTATTCCAGTTCAACCTATTATTACCAAAATAGTTTCAGACCCAAAACCTGACTTTTTATAGCTTCACTGTGGATTATATGAGAAAACTGCAGTTGAGAAATTCTAGGCAGATTAGAGTAGGTTATTAGGTCAGCACCACACTGTGAGACGAAAGGTCTGCACTGTGCTGTGTATTTCTATGTTCTATGAAGTTTCTGGGGGATCTGAACAAGAAAATGTTAAAGTTCCAATCTCTCTCCTGTTTAATGCACTGCTGAGAGTTGACTGTTGTCAGAGATAAATCAGGTAGAAGTTGAACCAAAATAATTTATTTTCTTTAAATTTTAGTAAATTCATCATAGAGTTATAGAACATGGAAATAAACTCTTCAGTCCAACTCATCTATGCTGACCAAAGGGTTCATCTGAGCTTGTTCCATATGGGTTCATATCCCTCTAAACCTTGCCTATCCATGTACCTGAAGAAATGCCTCCTAACTGTAATAATTGTACCTACCTCTATCACTTCAATTGGCAGCCCATTCCATACACCCAGCACTCTCTGTAAAAAGTCTGGTCACTGAATTTCCTCTGAGGAAGTGTAGCATTGTGGTTTGAATGGGAAATAGTCTCCTTCCTGCTTTTTACAAATTAGCATCTCTATTTTAAGAGGAGAGAATGGAATGGAACTCCAGTGAAATTGGTGTTTTGTGATAATGCCAGCACCAGGAGTTTTAACTGCGTCTCCTTGAGGACAATGATAAATGTGAACACTGGATTTGTAATGAGACTGCGGTGTTTGTAATCTTCACTGGGAATAGATAATTCAGGTGCAGTTGGATTTACTTTTGGCTCCCAGGGCCTTGTACAAGAATGGAAATCAACCTTGAGGAACTGCCCACCCACTGGACATGATGACAGTACTGGCAAGGCCAATGAGCAAATGGAAACTTAGTTTCTCACACCTTTTCAACTCGTCTATGCTAATCAACCTGTCTTTCTGCGACAGCCCCACTTGCCCAGATTGGTCAATATTCTTCTGAGCACTATCTATCCAAATGTGTTTTGATTGTCATTGAATTTTTATCACGAGCATGAATGGTTTTATATCATGTGTACCTGAAACATAGTAGAATGCTTCATTTTGTGTGCTATCAATCAATAAATAAGACACCCTTGACGGGAACAGTTTTATACAGATGGTGCAGGGCACAAAGACGTAGTGCAGTGAGTGGAGAAAAATACAACTAAAAACAATACAAGGCCATCATCTTTTGTCATTTGAAGAGTTCGATAGCAGTAGGAAAGAAATCCTTGCACAGGAAGTATCAATATATGCTCTGGCCACACTTCTACAGAAAATGCCAGCTCCCTCCGCAGTGAAGCTGCAGTGTGTTGCGTGGCAGTGTGTGACATGGCAGTGAGTGGCGTGGCGGTGAGTGACGTGGCAGTGTGTGGCGTGGCATTGTGTGGCGTGGCAGTGAGTGGAGTGGCGGTGTGTGGAGTGGCAGTAAGTGGTGTGGCAGTGTGTGGCGTGGCGGTGAGTGACGTGGCAGTGTGTGGCGTGGCAGTGATTGGCGTGGCAGTGTGGTTTGGCAGTGTGGAGTGGCAGTGAGTGATGTGGCAGTGTGTGGCGTGGCGGTGAGTGACGTGGCAGTGTGGAGTGGCTGTGTGGAGTGGCAGTGAGTGGCGTGTCCATGTATGGAGTGGCAGTGAGTGGCATGGCAGTGTGTGGCGTGGCAGTGTGTGGCATGGCAGTGTGTGGTGTGGCAGTGAGTGGCGTGGCGGTGAGTGACGTGGCATTGTGTGGCGTGGCAGTGAGTGGAGTGGCAGTGAATGGTGTGGCGGTGTGTGGAGTGGCAGTAAGTGGTGTGGCAGTGTGTGGCGTGGCGGTGAGTGACGTGGCAGTGTGTGGCGTGGCAGTGATTGGCGTGGCAGTGTGGTTTGGCAGTGTGGAGTGGCAGTGAGTGATGTGGCAGTGTGTGGCGTGGCGGTGAGTGACGTGGCATTGTGTGGCGTGGCAGTGTGGAGTGGCTGTGTGGAGTGGCAGTGAGTGGCGTGTCCATGTATGGAGTGGCAGTGAGTGGCATGGCAGTGTGTGGCGTGGCAGTGTGTGGCATGGCAGTGTGTGGTGTGGCAGTGAGTGACGTGGCAGTGTGTGGTGTGGCAGTGAGTGGCATGGCAGTGTGTGGTGTGGCAGTGAGTGACGTGGCAGTGTGTGGTGTGGCAGTGAGTGACGTGGCAGTGTGTGGCGTGGCGGTGAGTGACGTGGCAGTGTGTGGCGTGGCAGTGATTGGCGTGGCAGTGTGGTTTGGCAGTGTGGAGTGGCAGTGAGTGATGTGGCAGTGTGTGGCGTGGCGGTGAGTGACGTGGCATTGTGTGGCGTGGCAGTGTGGAGTGGCTGTGTGGAGTGGCCGTGAGTGGCGTGTCCATGTATGGAGTGGCAGTGAGTGGCATGGCAGTGTGTGGCGTGGCAGTGTGTGGCATGGCAGTGTGTGGTGTGGCAGTGAGTGGCGTGGCGGTGAGTGACGTGGCATTGTGTGGCGTGGCAGTGAGTGGAGTGGCAGTGAATGGTGTGGCAGTAAGTGGTGTGGCAGTGTGTGGCGTGGCGGTGAGTGACGTGGCAGTGTGTGGCGTGGCAGTGATTGGCGTGGCAGTGTGGTTTGGCAGTGTGGAGTGGCAGTGAGTGATGTGGCAGTGTGTGGCGTGGCGGTGAGTGACGTGGCATTGTGTGGCGTGGCAGTGTGGAGTGGCTGTGAGTGGCGTGTCCATGTATGGAGTGGCAGTGAGTGGCATGGCAGTGTGTGGCGTGGCAGTGTGTGGCATGGCAGTGTGTGGTGTGGCAGTGAGTGACGTGGCAGTGTGTGGTGTGGCAGTGTGTGGTGTGGCAGTGAGTGACGTGGCAGTGTGTGGTGTGGCAGTGAGTGACGTGGCAGTGTGTGGTGTGGCAGTGAGTGACGTGGCAGTGTGTGGTGTGGCAGTGAGTGACGTGGCAGTGTGTGGTGTGGCAGTGAGTGACGTGGCAGTGTGTGGCGTGGCGGTGAGTGACGTGGCAGTGTGTGGCGTGGCAGTGATTGGCGTGGCAGTGTGGTTTGGCAGTGTGGAGTGGCAGTGAGTGATGTGGCAGTGTGTGGCGTGGCGGTGAGTGACGTGGCATTGTGTGGCGTGGCAGTGTGGAGTGGCTGTGTGGAGTGGCAGTGAGTGGCGTGTCCATGTATGGAGTGGCAGTTTGTGGCATGGCAGTGTGTGGCATGGCAGTGTGTGGCATGGCAGTGTGTGGTGTGGCAGTGAGTGGCGTGGCGGTGAGTGACGTGGCATTGTGTGGCGTGGCAGTGAGTGGAGTGGCAGTGAATGGTGTGGCGGTGTGTGGAGTGGCAGTAAGTGGTGTGGCAGTGTGTGGCGTGGCGGTGAGTGACGTGGCAGTGATTGGCGTGGCAGTGTGGTTTGGCAGTGTGGAGTGGCAGTGAGTGATGTGGCAGTGTGTGGCGTGGCGGTGAGTGACGTGGCATTGTGTGGCGTGGCAGTGTGGAGTGGCTGTGTGGAGTGGCAGTGAGTGGCGTGTCCATGTATGGAGTGGCAGTGAGTGGCATGGCAGTGTGGCGTGGCAGTGTGTGGCATGGCAGTGTGTGGTGTGGCAGTGTGTGGTGTGGCAGTGAGTGACGTGGCAGTGTGTGGTGTGGCAGTGAGTGACGTGGCAGTGTGTGGTGTGGCAGTGAGTGACGTGGCAGTGTGTGGTGTGGCAGTGAGTGACGTGGCAGTGTGTGGTGTGGCAGTGAGTGACGTGGCAGTGTGTGGCGTGGCAGTGTGTGGCATGGCAGTGTGTGGTGTGGCAGTGAGTGACGTGGCAGTGTGTGGTGTGGCAGTGAGTGACGTGGCAGTGTGTGGTGTGGCAGTGAGTGACGTGGCAGTGTGTGGTGTGGCAGTGAGTGACGTGGCAGTGTGTGGTGTGGCAGTGAGTGACGTGGCAGTGTGTGGTGTGGCAGTGAGTGACGTGGCAGTGTGTGGTGTGGCAGTGAGTGACGTGGCAGTGTGTGGTGTGGCAGTGAGTGACGTGGCAGTGAGTGACGTGGCAGTGTGTGGTGTGGCAGTGAGTGACGTGGCAGTGTGTGGTGTGGCAGTGAGTGACGTGGCAGTGTGTGGTGTGGCAGTGAGTGACGTGGCAGTGTGTGGTGTGGCAGTGAGTGACGTGGCAGTGTGTGGTGTGGCAGTGAGTGACGTGGCAGTGTGTGACGTGGCAGTGTGTGGTGTGGCAGTGAGTGACGTGGCAGTGTGTGGTGTGGCAGTGAGTGACGTGGCAGTGTGTGGTGTGGCAGTGAGTGACGTGGCAGTGTGTGGCGTGGCAGTGAGTGGAGTGGCAGTGAATGGTGTGGCGGTGTGTGGAGTGGCAGTAAGTGGTGTGGCAGTGTGTGGCGTGGCGGTGAGTGACGTGGCAGTGTGTGGCGTGGCAGTGATTGGCGTGGCAGTGTGGTTTGGCAGTGTGGAGTGGCAGTGAGTGATGTGGCAGTGTGTGGCGTGGCGGTGAGTGACGTGGCATTGTGTGGCGTGGCAGTGTGGAGTGGCTGTGTGGAGTGGCAGTGAGTGGCGTGTCCATGTATGGAGTGGCAGTGAGTGGCATGGCAGTGTGTGGTGTGGCAGTGAGTGACGTGGCAGTGTGTGGTGTGGCAGTGAGTGGCATGGCAGTGTGTGGTGTGGCAGTGAGTGACGTGGCAGTGTGTGGTGTGGCAGTGAGTGACGTGGCAGTGTGTGGCGTGGCGGTGAGTGACGTGGCAGTGTGTGGCGTGGCAGTCATTGGCGTGGCAGTGTGGTTTGGCAGTGTGGAGTGGCAGGTAGTGATGTGGCAGTGTGTGGCGTGGCGGTGAGTGACGTGGCATTGTGTGGCGTGGCAGTGTGGAGTGGCTGTGTGGAGTGGCAGTGAGTGGCGTGTCCATGTATGGAGTGGCAGTGAGTGGCATGGCAGTGTGTGGCGTGGCAGTGTGTGGTGTGGCAGTGAGTGGCGTGGCGGTGAGTGACGTGGCATTGTGTGGCGTGGCAGTGAGTGGAGTGGCAGTGAATGGTGTGGCGGTGTGTGGAGTGGCAGTAAGTGGTGTGGCAGTGTGTGGCGTGGCGGTGAGTGACGTGGCAGTGTGTGGCGTGGCAGTGATTGGCGTGGCAGTGTGGTTTGGCAGTGTGGAGTGGCAGTGAGTGATGTGGCAGTGTGTGGCGTGGCGGTGAGTGACGTGGCATTGTGTGGCGTGGCAGTGTGGAGTGGCTGTGTGGAGTGGCAGTGAGTGGCGTGTCCATGTATGGAGTGGCAGTGAGTGGCATGGCAGTGTGTGGCGTGGCAGTGTGTGGCATGGCAGTGTGTGGTGTGGCAGTGAGTGACGTGGCAGTGTGTGGTGTGGCAGTGAGTGGCATGGCAGTGTGTGGTGTGGCAGTGAGTGACGTGGCAGTGTGTGGTGTGGCAGTGAGTGACGTGGCAGTGTGTGGTGTGGCAGTGAGTGACGTGGCAGTGTGTGGTGTGGCAGTGAGTGACGTGGCAGTGTGTGGTGTGGCAGTGAGTGACGTGGCAGTGTGTGGCGTGGCGGTGAGTGACGTGGCAGTGTGTGGCGTGGCAGTGATTGGCGTGGCAGTGTGGTTTGGCAGTGTGGAGTGGCAGTGAGTGATGTGGCAGTGTGTGGCGTGGCGGTGAGTGACGTGGCATTGTGTGGCGTGGCAGTGTGGAGTGGCAGTGAGTGGCGTGTCCATGTATGGAGTGGCAGTTTGTGGCATGGCAGTGTGTGGCGTGGCAGTGTGTGGCATGGCAGTGTGTGGTGTGGCAGTGAGTGGCGTGGCGGTGAGTGACGTGGCATTGTGTGGCGTGGCAGTGAGTGGAGTGGCAGTGAATGGTGTGGCTGTGTGTGGAGTGGCAGTAAGTGGTGTGGCAGTGTGTGGCGTGGCGGTGAGTGACGTGGCAGTGATTGGCGTGGCAGTGTGGTTTGGCAGTGTGGAGTGGCAGTGAGTGATGTGGCAGTATGTGGCGTGGCGGTGAGTGACGTGGCATTGTGTGGTGTGGCAGTGAGTGACGTGGCAGTGTGTGGTGTGGCAGTGAGTGACGTGGCAGTGTGTGGTGTGGCAGTGAGTGACGTGGCAGTGTGTGGTGTGGCAGTGAGTGACGTGGCAGTGTGTGGTGTGGCAGTGAGTGACGTGGCAGTGTGTGGTGTGGCAGTGAGTGACGTGGCAGTGTGTGGTGTGGCAGTGAGTGACGTGGCAGTGTGTGGTGTGGCAGTGAGTGACGTGGCAGTGTGTGGTGTGGCAGTGAGTGACGTGGCAGTGTGTGGTGTGGCAGTGAGTGACGTGGCGGTGTGTGGTGTGGCAGTGAGTGACGTGGCAGTGTGTGGTGTGGCAGTGAGTGACGTGGCAGTGTGTGGTGTGGCAGTGAGTGACGTGGCGGTGTGTGGTGTGGCAGTGAGTGACGTGGCAGTGTGTGGTGTGGCAGTGAGTGACGTGGCAGTGTGTGGTGTGGCAGTGAGTGACGTGGCAGTGTGTGGTGTGGCAGTGAGTGACGTGGCAGTGTGTGGTGTGGCAGTGAGTGACGTGGCAGTGTGTGGTGTGGCAGTGAGTGACGTGGCAGTGTGTGGTGTGGCAGTGAGTGACGTGGCAGTGTGTGGTGTGGCAGTGAGTGACGTGGCAGTGTGTGGCGTGGCAGTGAGTGACGTGGCAGTGTGTGGTGTGGCAGTGAGTGACGTGGCAGTGTGTGGTGTGGCAGTGAGTGACGTGGCAGTGTGTGGCGTGGCGGTGAGTGACGTGGCATTGTGTGGCGTGGCAGTGTGGAGTGGCAGTGAGTGGCGTGTCCATGTATGGAGTGGCAGTGAGTCGCATGGCAGTGTGTGGCGTGGCAGTGTGTGGCATGGCAGTGTGTGGTGTGGCAGTGAGTGGCGTGGCAGTGAGTGACGTGGCATTGTGTGGCGTGGCAGTGAGTGGAGTGGCAGTGAATGGTGTGGCGGTGTGTGGAGTGGCAGTAAGTGGTGTGGCAGTGTGTGGCGTGGCGGTGAGTGACGTGGCAGTGTGTGGCGTGGCAGTGATTGGCGTGTTGCAGTGTGGTTTGGCAGTGTGGAGTGGCAGTGAGTGATGTGGCAGTGTGTGGCGTGGCGGTGAGTGACGTGGCATTGTGTGGCGTGGCAGTGTGGAGTGGCAGTGAGTGGCGTGTCCATGTATGGAGTGGCAGTGAGTGGCATGGCAGTGTGTGGCGTGGCAGTGTGTGGCATGGCAGTGTGTGGTGTGGCAGTGAGTGACGTGGCAGTGTGTGGTGTGGCAGTGAGTGACGTGGCAGTGTGTGGTGTGGCAGTGAGTGACGTGGCAGTGTGTGGTGTGGCAGTGAGTGACGTGGCAGCGTGTGGTGTGGCAGTGAGTGACGTGGCAGTGTGTGGTGTGGCAGTGAGTGACGTGGCAGTGTGTGGTGTGGCAGTGAGTGACGTGGCAGTGTGTGGTGTGGCAGTGAGTGACGTGGCAGTGTGTGGTGTGGCAGTGAGTGACGTGGCAGTGTGTGGTGTGGCAGTGAGTGACGTGGCAGTGTGTGGTGTGGCAGTGAGTGACGTGGCAGTGTGTGGTGTGGCAGTGAGTGACGTGGCAGTGTGTGGTGTGGCAGTGAGTGACGTGGCGGTGTGTGGTGTGGCAGTGAGTGACGTGGCGGTGTGTGGTGTGGCAGTGAGTGACGTGGCGGTGTGTGGTGTGGCAGTGAGTGACGTGGCAGTGTGTGGTGTGGCAGTGAGTGACGTGGCAGTGTGTGGTGTGGCAGTGAGTGACGTGGCAGTGTGTGGTGTGGCAGTAAGTGACGTGGCAGTGTGTGGTGTGGCAGTTAGTGACGTGGCAGTGTGTGGTGTGGCAGTGAGTGACGTGGCAGTGTGTGGTGTGGCAGTGAGTGACGTGGCAGTGTGTGGTGTGGCAGTGAGTGACGTGGCAGTGTGTGGTGTGGCAGTGAGTGACGTGGCAGTGTGTGGTGTGGCAGTGAGTGACGTGGCGGTGTGTGGTGTGGCAGTGAGTGACGTGGCGGTGTGTGGTGTGGCAGTGAGTGACGTGGCGGTGTGTGGTGTGGCAGTGAGTGACGTGGCGGTGTGTGGTGTGGCAGTGAGTGACGTGGCGGTGTGTGGTGTGGCAGTGAGTGACGTGGCAGTGTGTGGTGTGGCAGTGAGTGACGTGGCAGTGTGTGGTGTGGCAGTGAGAGACGTGGCAGTGTGTGGTGTGGCATTGAGTGACGTGGCAGTGTGTGGTGTGGCAGTGAGTGACGTGGCAGTGTGTGGTGTGGCAGTGAGTGACGTGGCAGTGTGTGGTGTGGCAGTGAGTGACGTGGCAGTGTGTGGTGTGGCAGTGAGTGACGTGGCAGTGTGTGGTGTGGCAGTGAGTGGCATGGCAGTGTGTGGTGTGGCAGTGAGTGACGTGGCAGTGTGTGGTGTGGCAGTGAGTGACGTGGCAGTGTGTGGTGTGGCAGTGAGTGACGTGGCAGTGTGTGGTGTGGCAGTGAGTGACGTGGCGGTGTGTGGTGTGGCAGTGAATGACATGGCAGTGTGTGGTGTGGCAGTGAGTGACGTGGCAGTGTGTGGTGTGGCAGTGAATGACATGGCAGTGTGTGGTGTGGCAGTGAGTGACGTGGCAGTGTGTGGTGTGGCAGTGAGTGACGTGGCAGTGTGTGGTGTGGCAGTGAGTGACGTGGCGGTGTGTGGTGTGGCAGTGAATGACGTGGCGGTGTGTTGTCATCGTTGATTGTGGGCTCTGTGGCCTCATTAACTGCTGAAACGTACATCTTTGTACATCAGGTTGTTGGAGAATGAGATTAAAAAATAAATTCAATCTTTCTCACTAGAATCCTACATTTTGATTGTTTCTGCATCTAATAAACAATTTTTAAAAATTGTTGAAGCTCTCATAATCCAAAGATTAAAGCAATGGTGGGAAGTTGTGTTCCTTTTGAAACGCTGCTAATTACTGACTCGGTTTGGCTAAATACAGTAAATGAACTGATTGCAGGCTTTACAGCAAGAAACAGAGATAACCCTATCTAGACTTGCAGGTTATACAAGTGCCTTTAATTGCATTGCAATTACACTTCCTGAAGAGCTCCTTAGCTCCTTGGCATACTGGCTAGGTGTGGCTCGGCACCATGCTCAAAGTCTTAAGTTTTTGAAAGTAGTAACTGGTGCCCAACAGGAAGTATGCCCATTCACTCCTATTTCACTTATTCTGTGTCTTGGGTAAACTTATACCTCTCATTTTGTTCATTTTAGATTGGTCACAGTGTTTGAGCTACCGAAAGAAAATAGACACACACACATCGAGAGCAGTTCAGTTTATACAAATGTTTATTACTAATTTAAAAGCTGATTTCACATTACAATATGCAAGCCCTTTCCAACTATACTTATCAACGCTTGGACTGGTCCCAACTGCCAAAGCAAGGCAACGACTGCACACTTGTAGTAGGTTGTCAGGGCGCCGGTAGCAGCTTCTCCACCTCCCCTGACCGGGACGTTGCTCGGACTCTGGCTGTTCTTCCTTCTTGACAAGGGGTGTTCCCACCCCTCGGAGAGTCTAAACTTCAGCAGCAGGACCACAGGCTTATATTCCCCAAAAACAATTAATCATGCGCCTACTCCTTCTAACATTTGTCAGTCAAAATCAAAACTGAACATTATATTCTACAATTTAGAAGATTAATTATTATGGAACCAGGATGTTATGATTTCCTGGTTTATCTCGTAGATACAAAGACTTATTAAAACTTCTCGAGCAAGACAGGTTGTGACCAATTCGTCAATTTAAGAGTGTTGCATTTGACAACTGCTTTCCCTGGGCCTCACAGTGGAATTCCATTTCAAAGTGTATCTTCAGATAAGTCCCCATGGCTGAGTTTAATTACATCTGCTCGTTCTGAAAGTAAGGTGACCTGCGTGTGGACCCAGTGTCGTCAGTTCCACATGAGCAAAAAGCATCTGGGTACATGGTTTTAATCCTCCATTACATTCTGTCATCTGGTTTCAATAAAAAATGAATTGCCATAATTTAGTAGGTATGTTAAATAGAACCTGAACAATAAATGGATGTGGGGCATAGCCTTGAACAGTTCATTTCCAAGTAAAAGAAAATTTCCCCTATTGAACTTAAATTGCTAAAGATTTAAATTTACGTCCTCGACCTGAATGCAGTTTGTGAAGTTGTTTATGGAGATGTGGCCTTGAACAGGGTGAAGTGGAAATTTACCAGAGTAACATTCAGAAGGGAGCCTTCATGTGCAGAGTTCCCAGAGAGACTGGGAATGTTTGCCAAATTTAAGCAACGTGCAGGAGCAGAGTTTAGATTTAAGATAATTGGCAAAGTTCAAAGTTTAGATTTATTGCCAGAGTACATACATGACATTAAGTACAACCCTGAAATTCTTTTTCCTGTGGGCATGGCAGAATTACCTCTTACTGGAAGTGCAAAAAACTATATTCAAGAAGATACATTTACATATAAATAAATAAAGAAATGTAAACAAATTACAGAGTGTATGGGAGGGGTTTGGAGGGACACTGACTGGGTACAAGTAGGCAGAAAGACAGATTAGAAGGGCCAAAGGGCCTGTTTTTCTGCTGTAATGTTCTATGTATCTAATTGGATAGTTTTACCTCCCCCATTAGACCTGTGCAGGGATCTGACTAAGGCTCAGTAGAGGCTCCGATAGCTCAGTGGTTAGAGCACTGGTTTTGTAAACCAGGGGCCATGAGTTTGTTCCTTGCTGAGGCCTCATTTCTGTGAGGGGTGCTGGACAAAGTGGAGACAAAGTTAAAGAATTTCATGTCTGTTACATTCTAACTGTAGTATTTACTGTGTTGTAAAGTTCCATACTGGAGATTGTTAAATTTACCTTTTGTTCAGGCAGAAATCCCAGCATTTGCCCTTGTAAATGCCTGCACCTCCTAAGGTTTGGAGGGATATGGGTCAATTGCAGGCCAATGGGACAAGCTTATCTTAGTCGTCAGGGATAAGATGAGTTGGAGGGCCTGTCCCCTTGTTCATAACTTTTACCCAGTTTTAATTATTATGTTTGAAAATGCATCAGGTTTAAACAATGTATAACTTGAGATACTACCTTCATTTTAATCTTGAAAGAGAATTGGTGATCTCATCAAGTTATCTAAAACGTAGTTTGTAAACTAAGATGAATGAGTTGTCCCATCCCAGAGACTCCAGAAATTCCAAAATTAGGTAGTACTGACAAGGTATAACCTGCTGCAGGTGAAGCATTAAACAGACATTTGCATTTTATAGTTGCTTGTTATTGATGTGAAGAGAAAGGGTGTTGCTTGTGTGGTTTATCCTGAATAGACTGGAGGTTTTCAAATGTAACATGTTTTAAATTTAATTTTTTAAAAATTTAGAAGCCGATTCTGGCCATTTTAGCTCATACCACCCAATTATGCACTATTTAACTTACAACATTTTGGAGGGTAGAAGGAAACTGGAGCACCTGGAAAACCAAAGCAGATATGGGGAACACTTGCAAACTCCTTACGGACAGCGTCAGATTGGAACTCTGGTGCTGGAACTGTAATGGCATCGCACTAGCCGCTACACTAACAAGGAGTTATTTCTTCCTTGTCATTCCATCGACATTGGAAGTGTCTTTCTATTGAGCTTCGAGGCCAGTCAGTGAGCCCACAGGCTCCAGTGAAATTGGTGAGGGAGGTGACTGGCTAATGTGTAAACTCCTGCTCATTGGAGCAACAAAAGACTTTCACGTTTGTTTGCTTTCGTGCTGTTATATGAGGCACTGTGATTCTGGGAGAATATTCTCGGCGACACTAGGAATTATTCTATTTAGGAGAATCCTAGCGAAGATTTTGCCTGCAATGGAGAGCAGCGTGATTCCCCTGTAGTTTGAGCAGTCTGATTTCTCGCCTTTGTTTTTGTACAGGGTGATGATGATGGCATCATGAAGGTCCTGAGGCAGTTTTCCTTGGTCCCAACAAAGCTTGAAAAACTCATGCAGTTTGACATGCAGAGTTTTGCCGCCAGCCTTCCAGACCTCTGGGGGGATTCCATCCATACCTGCTGCTTTGCCACTTTTCAGTTGTTCAATTGCCTTATATGTCTCATCCTGGGTGAGGACCTCATCCAGCTCTAGCCTTAGGGGCTGTTGAGGGAGCTGGAGCAGGGCGGAATCTTGGACTGAGTGGTTGGCACTGAAAAGAGATTGGAAGTGTTCTGACCATCGGTTGAGGATGGAGATCTTGTCGCTGAGGAGGACTTTGCCGTCTGAGCTGAGCAGCGGGCTTTGGACTTGGGGTGAGGGGCCGTACACAGCCTTTAGAGCCTCGTAGAAACCCCTGAAGTCGCCAATGTCCACGCTGAGCTGGGTTCGCTTGGCGAGGCTAGTCCACCACTCATTTTGGATCTTCCAGAGTTTGCGCTGAAGATGGCTGCATGCGCGACGGAAGGCTTGTTTCTTCTCTGGACAGGACGGCTTTGTAAGGTGAGCTTGGTGGGCAGCTCGCTTCTTTGCCAGCAGCTCCTGGATTTCCTGGCTGTTATTGTCGAACCAGTCCTTGTTTTTCCTGGAGGAGAAGCCCAGTACCTCTTCAGTGGATTGCAGTATGGTAGTCTTCAGCTGATCCCAGAGGGTTTCAGGGAACGAGTCCGTGAGGCGGATTGCATCCTCGAGCTTTGCTTTGAGGTTCGCAAAAAGAGGAACTACTGACATGGTCTTTCCCCTCCGACAGCTCCAAGAAACGTGCAGAGAACAAAACAAAGGTCTCTACATCACCTTTGTTGACCTCACCAAAGCCTTCGACACCGTGAGCAGGAAAGGGCTTTGGCAAATACTAGAGCGCATCGGATGCCCCCCAAAGTTCCTCAACATGGTTATCCAACTGCACGAAAACCAACAAGGTCGGGTCAGATACAGCAATGAGCTCTCTGAACCCTTCTCCATTAACAATGGCGTGTAGTAAGGCTGTGTTCTCGCACCAACCCTCTTTTCAATCTTCTTCAGCATGATGCTGAACCAAGCCATGAAAGACCTCAACAATGAAGACGCTGTTTACATCCGGTACCGCACGGATGGCAGTCTCTTCAATCTGAGACGCCTGCAAGCTCACACCAAGACACAAGAGAAACTTGTCTGTGAACTACTCTTTGCTGACGATGCCGCTTTAGTTGCCCATTCAGAGCCAGCTCTTTAGCGCTTGACGTCCTGTTTTGCGGAAACTGCCAAAATGTTTGGCCTGGAAGTCAGCCTGAATAAAATGGAGGTCCTCCATCAGCCAGCTCCCCACCATGACTACCAGCCCCCCCACATCTCCATCGGGTACACAAAACTCAAAACGGTCAAGCAGTTTACCTATCTCGGCTGCACCATTTCATCAGATGCAAGGATCGACAACGAGATAGACAACAGACTCGCCAAGGCAAATAGCGCCTTTGGAAGACTACACAAAAGAGTCTGGAAAATCGACCAACTGAAAAATCTCACAAAGATAAGCGTATACAGAGCCGTTGTCATACCCACGCTCCTGTTCGGCTCCGAATCAGGGGTCTTCTACCGGCATCACCTACGGCTCCTAGAACGCTTCCACCAGCGTTGTCTCCGCTCCATCCTCAAAATTCATTGGAGCGACTTCATCCCTAACATCGAAGTACTCGAGATGGCAGAGGCCAACAGCATCGAGTCCACGCTGCTGAAGATCCAGCTGCGCTGGGTGGGTCACATCTCCAGAATGGAGGACCATCGCCTTCCCAAGATCGTGTTATATGGCGAGCTCTCCACTGGCCACCATGACAGAGGTGCACCAAAGAAGAGGTACAAGGACTGCCTAAAGAAATCTCTTGGTGCCTGCCACATTGACCACCGCCAGTGGGCTGATATCGCCTCAAACCGTGCATCTTGGCGCCTCACAGTTCAGCGGGCAGCAACCTCCTTTGAAGAAGACCGCAGAGCTCACCTCACTGACAAAAGGCAAAGGAGGAAAAACCCAACACCCAACCCCAACCAACCAATTTTCCCCTGCAACCGCTGCAACCGTGTCTGCCTGTCCCGCATCGGATTTGTCAGCCACAATTGAGCCTGCAGCTGACGTGGACTTTTACCCCCTCCATAAATCTTCGTCCGCGAAGCCAAGCCAAAGAAGAAAAGAAATATGAGGCAAATGGAAAACTGGAATGAAATGGCTTGGCCATTGCTCCAGTGGAATATTCGGGCATTTGGGAAAGGCCTTGCTCTGGATATCCAGAGGCTGGAGGAGAGCAAGAACTTTGTCAATTGTCAATCCTCACGGCAGGCAAAAGGAAATTTCTTGTAATATTACATGCTCTGTATCATTACATGACAATAACGGAATCTTGAATCCATTTCCACTTAAAACAGCAAACAATATTGTAAATTTTTAAAAATAACATTTATTTTGCTTGTGTAAGAAGAACCCAAACCCTGCAATCTTTGTCTTTGTAACACTACAGCCTGCACTGTTTATGCTGGCTTATGTTTGTGTATTATCAGTGGCCCACCTGCTGTATCAGTTGGATTGTCTGAATATCTCGCAGAACAAAGCTTTTTCCTGTATCTCAATACACGTGATAGTGAAGCAATTCAAATTAGGAAAAGAGGAGACAAATAAGAATTTGTTCCCCATTTTTAGAGCTATTGGAGATTTCCAGAATTCAATATAGATGTTTTTGTCTTTGTGAACTTGGTGTCCTAGGATGGAGCTCGGAATGGTAAGCCTGTGTCAGGGGCAGGTGTCAGATATGCAAGGAGGATTCATGTGCAGAGCTTTGTGGCATGATTCTTGGGCGTGATCATCTGTCTGACATTGCAGTGGAGGGAGGCCTTGATCATCTGTCTGACATTGCAGTGGAGGGAGGCTTTGATCATCTGTCTGACATTGCAGTGGAGGGAGGCCTTGTTTATCATTTGAAAGGCAGAGTGAATGAGTGTTTCTGACTAAAACTCATTCACAAAAGCTTCAAAGATTAAAATTTTGTTTGCAAACTCATGTGTGTTTTTTTTCTTTATTTGCAATCTTTCCTTGCATCCCTCATCCTTTTCTAACAGCACCTTTTGGATAAACTATGCAAGGAGATCGAAAAGGACTTGAGGCTGTCCGTGCACACTCATTTAAAACTAGATGATCGAAATCCATTCCGAGTCGGCATCAAAGACTTGACAGATTTCTTTTCAATCAAACCAATACGGTTTTTGAACCGATTCATTGATGTCAAAGGTTTGCTCATCTTTAGATTTCGGTTTAGCAATGATGTTTATTATGTGGTCTGCATTTAACAGTAATAATTATTTTCACTAATGTTTCACAGCATATGTGACTCACTATCTGGACAAGACTTTCTATAACCTCACAACAGTTGCTATCCATGATTGGGCCACCTACAGTGAAATGAGGAATCTAGCAACCCAGCGCTACAGTCTCTCAATGACAGAAGCACACCTTCCAAGCCAGACTTTGGAACAGGTTAGTGTTCAGGGGTTCTTTGAGAGTTGGTGTTTGCCATTATTATCGTACTGTGATCAGATCCATAACCTTTATTGTCACTATACAATGAAATTGAGTTTACATCAAGCAATAAATATAAAAACAACAACACAATAAAACAAAACAATAATCACTGTTTGGCGGTGTTCAGTTCATGAATAGCTCTGGGGTAAAAACTTTTTAATGGACCTGAAACATCTACTGGAGGGCAGCAGGCCATACAGATGATGACCAGGCTGGTAGGGGTCTTTCAGAATTTTCGCAGCTCTACTAAGCCACCAAGAGCTGAATAAATCCTCCAAAGAGGGCAGTGCCCAGCCGATAATCTACTGGGCTGTACTGATGACCCTCTGAAGGTCCCTCTTGTCTGCTGCCGAGCAGCTGGCCAACAACGTTGGAATGCAGTAGGCCAGCACCCTCTCGATGGAGCAGCACTGGAGGGACACTAGCAATTTCTCCTGCAGTTTGATTTTCCTCGTGGCATGGAATTGTTTTTAACTACTCCGATGGTATTGGTAGTCCAGGAGAGATCTTCAGCATCCCCAGAAACCTGGAAGCAGTAACCCTTTCCACGCATTGATGTACAATGGGTCTGGAACAGGTAGGTTGTCTTGGGTATGAAGTATTGACTGTGCTGAATCAAGGGTTAGATTTTTGTATTTTTCTCAAGTCCATGATTTTATATATGGATTAGAATTTATATAACAACTTAACTATTAATCTAGTGCTAGGAGCAACAATCTCGGGTTAAGTTTGATCCTGGTGATAGCAGTTTCAGAGGGGGACATTTTGGGAATTGGGATCACGCTTCCTTAACTTTTAAGATAGTTCTGGACAACATTAAGTTTGGGCCTTGTAGAAAATTGTTAAATGGAGGCGGGGCAAATTACAACAGGATAAGATAGGAATTAGGAACAGCAATTAGAATCAGGCAAGCCCACATCTGACATGTAGTCAGAACTGGCATGTTCCAGTATGAAGGAACTGACTTGGTCAGTGATCAGGAGTATATTGTGGAGCATGCTCCTGTGTTGGGGCATTTTGAGGTCAAGAAAGAAGTTGTCTTCTGAATTGCTTTAAAGTGGACAAATCCCCTGGGCCTAATGGAATGTATCCCCTATTATTGAAAGAGGCAAGTGAAGAGATTTCAGGGGCATTGACAAAGATTGTTGCATCCTGACTAGTGACAGGAGAGGTCCCAGAGAATTGGAGTGAAGCAGGATAAGCTGCAAACACACCGAAAAGCTGGAGGAACTTAGCTGGTCTTTTCAGCATCTCTAGGAGACAAAGATATATCGCCGACAATTCAAGCCTGAGCCCTTCTTCAAAGAAAAATCAGAAAAGGTAGAAGCAGGAAATCTCAGAACGTCTCAGAATTCAAACAATGGGGGAGGAATCCAGACCAACAAAAGGTGTTAATTGGATATGATAAGGGACCAGCTAAGAATTTATCATGTCTGTGTGAAAGGAGACAGGGAAAGGAGAGACAACGGGGAGGGGGGGGGAAAGAAGAAGTTGAGGGGGGTGGGTTAATGAAAGCCAAAGAAGTCGATATTAATGCTACCTGGTTGGAGGATGCCCAGTTGGAAGATGAGGTGTTGTTCCTCCAATTTACAGGTGGTCTCAGTACATGAAACCATGGACAGACATGTCAGCAAGGAGATCCACACTATTGCAAGGGACAGAGCCAAATTCTCGGCAAAATGATTTCCCAATCTATGCCCAGTCTCTCCGATGCAGTGGAGACCACAACGGGATGCAGGAGATGACCCTTGCAGATTCACAGGTGAAATGTTGCTTCACTTGGAAGGGCTGTTTGGGGCCCCAAATGGTGGTGAGGGAGGAGGTGTAGGCACAAGTGGAGCATATCCAGCAGTCACAGGGATAGGTCCCAAGGGGACGATTGGTGGGGAGGGATGAGTGGACAAGGGAGTCACGAAGGAACGGTCCCTGTAAAGGCAGAGAGGGGACGAGAGGAGAATATGTGTCTGGTGAAATGGCGGAGGAGAACATCGGATGAGAAGACTGGTAGGGTGATAGATGAGGATAAGGGGAATCCTGTCCTTGTTGCATGTGGGGGTGGAGGGGGCCAGGACAGATGTGCAGGTAAAGGAGGATATGTGGGTGAGTGCAGAGTTGATGATGGTAGAGGGAAAACTACATTGTTTGAAGGAGGATATCTCTGATGATCTGGCATGGAAGTCCTCATCCTGGCTGCACCCTCCAACTGAATGGCATTAATATTGACTTCTCTGGCTTTTGTTAAACCCTTCTTACCCCACTATTGCCTTTCCATTCGGTCTCCTTTCGCACAGACATGATAAATTCTCACCTAGTCCCCTAACACCTTTTGTTGGTCTGGATTCCTCCCCCATTGTTTGAATTTTGAGACTTTCTGAGTTTTCCTGCTTCTGCCTTTTCTGATTCTTCCTTGAAGAAGGGCTCAGGCCGAAAAAGTTGGCAATAGAATAGGTTCTATAATGTAATAAATATATAATAAGTAAATATAGATAGGAGGCGTTGTTACAGCGAGGAAAATTTTCTTGCAGAGGGGTCTGGACCAACTGGGAGAATGGGCCAGTAAATTCCAGATGGGGTTTAATGCAGACAAGTGTGAGATGATGTATTTTGGAAGGGCAAAGCAAGGTAGAACGTGCACAGTAAATAGTAGGGCACTGAGGAGTGCGGAGAAGCAAAGAGATCTGGGAATACAGATACTTTGTTCCCCGAAGGTCGCGCCACAAGTGGACAGGGTTGTAAAGAAAGCTTTTGGCATCTTAGCCTTTATAAATCAAAGTATTAATGATATGTTGAAGGTGTTTAAAACATTGGTGAGGCCAAATTTGGAATATTGAGTGCAGTTCTGGGGCCCTAACTACAGGAAGAATATTAATAAGATTGAAAGAGTGCAGACAAGATTTACTAGGATGTTGCCGGGTTTTCAGGAGTCGAGTTACAGGGAAAGATTGAACAGGTTGGGACTTTATTTCTTGGATGAATAAGGGCAGCTTTGATCGAGGTTTACTAGATTATGAGAGGAGTAGACAGAATGGATACAAGTAGGCTTTTTCCACAGATTGATGAGATAAATAGTCATAGTTTTAAGCTGAAAGGGGAAAAGTTTAGGGGAACATTAGAGAAATGTTCTTCACTCAGAGAGGTGAGAGTGTGGCATGAGCTGCCATCTGATGTGGTGAATGCGGGCTCGATCTTGTTTTAAGAATAAATTGGATAGATTCATGGATGGGAGAGGTCTGGAGGGTTATGGAGTGAGAGCAGGACTAGCGAAATAGTGGTTGGCACAGACTAGAAGGCCGAAAGGCCTTTTTTCTGTGCTGTTGCCTCCTTTAGATGCTGGAAAGGCTGTCTGAATTCCTCCAGCATTTCAGTGTGTTTACAGGATTAGAGAGTGGCTAATGGTGTCCAAGGTAGGGGTGGGAAACAACAGTCCAGGAAATTATAGTCCAGTAATCCTTCCATCAGTGGTGAGGAAACTATTGGAAAGGATCATTAGGGATAGGATTTATATACATTTGGAAAGTCATGGTCAGATTATAGACAACATAGCTTTGTGTGGGGCAGATTACCTCTTTCTAATTTGATTAGAGCTTTGAGAAGGTAGCTGGGGGGTAGGGTAATGGACTTAGTAAGATGATTGACAAGGTCTCTCATAGTTGGCTGATTCAGAAGGTGCAGATACATGGGATTCATGGTGACTGAATAGTTTGAATATTAAATATGCTGGCTCATAAAAGAGAAAGAGGATAGTGATGGAAGGCTGTTGCACAGGGATTGGTGTTGGGGCCCCTGCTCATATCAGTGCCTCTACTTCCTCAGGAGTTTGTGGAGGTTTGGTATGACACGAGATACCATGGCAAATTTCTACAGATGTATGCTGACCAGCTGCATCATGGTCTGGAATGGGAAACACCAATACTCCTGAGCATAAAGCCCTGCAATAGGTAGTGGACACAGCCCAGGACATCACAGGCAAAATTCTCCCCACCATCAGGATCATCTACCAGGAACACTGCCATCGGAGAGCAGCAGCAATCATCAAGGATACACACCACCCAGCACACGCTCTGTTCTCACTGCTGCCATCAGGAGATCCTATCCCGAAGAAATACTATCTCGTTTTTCACTGTACACCGCAAGGTTTATGGTATGAACATCAAATAAACGTGACTTGACTTGAAAGACTCACACCAACAGGTTTAGGAACAGGTGCTATCCCTCCACCATCAAACTCTTAAACAACAAACTCAATCAGGGACTCATTAAACGGCTCTTACTTGTACACTTTATTGATTTTCTTTTGTTCACTCTGATTTGCACAGTCAATTTGTTCACATTCATTGTCTGTTACATGTATATGCTCTTTACAGTTTTTTTGCACTCTAAGTGGTAATTTAGAATCTCAGGGTTGTATGTGATGTCATGTATGTACTCTGCCAATAAATCTGAAAATCTAATGGCAGGGTTCCTCAAAGCATTGATGTGCTGAGTGATATGAGGGTCCAGGTCCATAGCACATTGAAAGTGGCCATACAAGTAGAGGGGTGGTAAGAAGGTGAATGGCATCCTCTCTTCACCGAACAGGGCATTGAATAGAAAAGTAAGGAGGTTATGCTGTGGCAATATAAAACTTTGTTTGGCTGCACTTAGAATACTGCTGGTCATCTCATTACAAGTAAGTATGTGGAGGCTTTGGAAATGTACAGAAAAAGTTTACCAGGATATTGTCAGATTTAGAGGGTTTGAATTACGGGGAAGATTGGACAAACTTGAGTTGTTTTCGTGGAGCAAAGGAGGCTGGGGGGAGAGGGGGTTAGAGAGAGGGGAGGGAGAGAGGGGAGGGAGAGGGAGGAGGAGCAAGAGAGGGGGAGAGAGAGGGAGGGGGTGAGAGAGGGGGAGGGGGAAGAGAGAGAGAGAAATCGGGCACATGCATGCTGACCATTTAACAGAAATGGGCATCCCTGGAATGGGCTACCAGGAGTAATGTTGGTAGTAGATACAATAGTTGTAGACTTCTGGACAGACACATGAGGATGAAGGGGATGGAGGGATATTTATCAGATATAAACAGCAGACATGGACATCTTGTTTGACACAGACCACATGGGCTGAAGGACCTTTTCCTTTGCTGGGCTGTTGTTGTATGTTCTCACAAGAGCATTTCTTCAGGCCACTATAATTTCTTACCCAAGAGCTGGTGGTACTGTTACAAAGTATTATCAAGGATGGATTTTTTAACTAGATGAGTTTGGGTATTGGTCTGGAAAGTGGGGGTGAAGTGAACGATTAAATTTGCAATGAATCCATACTAAAGCATATGGTGGCCCATTCTTATGTACCAAAGCAATGTCAGTGCCATCAATTGGTAATGCTCTGTCAATGTATTCATTCGTTTACAGGGATTAGACGTTCTGGAGATCATGCGAAATATCCATGTGTTTGTTTCAAGATATCTTTACAATCTCAACAACCAGGTACCATTTTTAGAAATTGTGACAGATACAGTAAGTTTCATATGTTTCTTCTGACTTTGAAACTTGGTTTTATTCCATCTTGCAGATCTTCATTGAGCGCACAAGTAACAATAAACATCTGAATACAATTAACATCAGACATGTTGCAAACTCGATCCGTACACATGGGACGGGTATCATGAACACAACGGTAAGTGTGAGTTAGAAGAAGTGCAAAGTACATTTGGCTATCTGGTGGGTAAGATATACAAAAACCTAAGCTCATACCTGCATCAAAAAGTAATAAGGTTTAGATGCTGAATGTCAGAAATAAAAACAAGATATGCTCAAAATATTTGGATGTGAGGAAAAGCCCAACTTCTGCTTGAAAAGGTGGCATAGTTAGCGAAGCGGTAAGCAGACGTTTTTACAGCACCAGCGATTGGGACTGGACCGGGGTTCGAATTCTGTGCTGTCTGGAAGGAGTTTGTGTTTTTTCCTCATGTCTATGTGGGTTTCCCCCCCAGGCTCTAGTTTCCTCCCACCATTTGAAATGTACCAGGGTGTAGGTTAATGAGATGTAAATTGGGTGGCACGGACTCATGGGCCGAAATGGCCTGTTACCGTGCTGTGTGAATAAATTTTAAAAAATTAATATTTTTAAATTAATTAAATTTTAACAACTAACTCATGTTTCAGGTTGACAGTGTTCCATCAGAGTATGGAGGGAGAGAATAAGATAAAAGGTTTGAAATGATTCCCAGCTTTTGACCAAGGCTGTAGGAAGTGTTTAGAGAATGGTCCCAGTCAAATTTGCTTAACTCTGCTCTTTCCTGTATTGTCCGCACCAGAAACCCTCTGCTAATTTCCTCAGTAGTAGTTCATTGACAGCATCGAGTCCACGCTGCTGAAGATCCAGCTGCGCTGGATGGGTCACGTCTCCAGAATGGAGGACCATCGCCTTCCCAAGATCGTTTTATATGGCGAGCTCTCCACTGGCCACCGTGACAGAGGTGCACCAAAGAAAAGGTACAAGGACTGCCTAAAGAAATCTCTTGGTGCCTGCCACATTGACCACCGCCAGTGGGCTGATAACGCCTCAAACCGTGCATCTTGGCGCCTCACAGTTTGGCGGGCAGCAACCTCCTTTGAAGAAGACCGCAGAGCCCACCTCACTGACAAAAGGCAAAGGAGGAAAAACCCAACACCCAACCCCAACCAACCAATTTTCCCTTGCAACCGCTGCAACCGTGTCTGCCTGTCCCGCATCGGACTTGTCAGCCACAAACGAGCCTGCAGCTGACATGGACTTTTTACCCCCTCCATAAATCTTCATCCGCGAAGCCAAGCCAAAGAAAGAAAAGTTCATTGTGGCTTTATTTAGCCATGCAAAGAGTGAATAGTTTTTCAGTTTTGCCTGTACATTTGGAGGCCCTCTGGTTAGGTGTATACATCAGGCAGCAGTGGCTAAAAGGAATTCCCAGATACTGCATGGTTAGCTCAGCGGTTAGTGCAATGTTGTTACACAGATTGGGATTGGGATTTGAATCCCACGCTGTCTGTAAGGAGTTTGTACGTTCTTCGTGTATCTGCTTTGGTTTTTCCACCGTACCGTATTGTATGACTAAATCTAAACTGTGGGTGACTTGTGGGTGTGACCTTGCATTGTTCTGGTTGTTGTCCTTTCAGTAATTTGAATAATACCCATAATTTGCAGCCACAACTTTGCAACCTGTTTTAACAGTAGCTCCACAAATTGGCTGGAAACTAAATACTCTGAGAGCAACAAAAAAAAAATCAGTGTGTCCTTGGGGTAAATGTTTTAGTTAATATTTTCATTGCTTTGGTGGTCCCAGTTTATAAACAGCTTTTTTCTTTACTTCTGTCCCACACCACCGAATTGTACATCTCTTATTTTGAGAGGACGGCGCCCAGAATCTGCCACAGCTATGTTTACCACACTGCCTTTCATTCTGCAGCTGACAAAAACTCCTGGTTTCTCACTATCTGCTTTTGTCGCCTCCCTAAATTTCAGCCTTTTTCTCACTATCTGCCTCTGTCGCCTCCCTACATTTCGGCCTTTTTCCCTCAGCAGCACATTCCCATTGCCAGAGCTGACAGTGCTTTTGGCTCTTTCTGCTTTCACAAGCAAGGAGGAAAGGAGTTCCCGTTTGCTCATTTTCCCTCTGCAAGTCTCCTCATTCAGTGGGTGTGAACTCCAAGGAATTCTCAGTTTCTGCCGGTTTGAACAGAGTGCTTGTGAAATCTGGGAAATCCCAGTTTCTGCCAGTTCATGAAGGATACTTGTGAACTCCCAGGACTTCTCAAACAAAAACTTGGCCCAGCATGCTTTCTCAGCAACAAAATTGTGGTGGAAGCTAGAGCCAGAGACAGATATTCACCAGATATGTCAGGGATTGCAGGCCATTATGTCCACCAAATTGAGGACAAACACCATAAATGGCTGTGATGCTCCACTGACACAGTATGTGGACCATCTGACAAAAGGAGAGGCCATATTGGATCTAGTCTCGGTGCGGGAGCATTTTGGTGAGAGTGACCACAACTCCCTGAGCTTTAGCATAGCTATGGATAAGGATAAAAGCAGACAAAATGGGAAAGTGTGTAATTGGGAAAGGGCTAATTACAATGGGATGAGGCAGGAACTAGCGAGAGTAAATTGGAAACAGATGTTCAAGGGTGTAAGCACGGAACTAATGTGGAGGATGTTTAGGGACCACATGTGCTGGGTTCAGGATAAAGTTTGTCCCAATGCGACAAGGAAAAGATGGTTGGAAAAGGAAACTGGTTGACAAAGGAGGTGATCAAGTGGAAGAAGGAAGCAGACATTAGATAGGGGAAGTAGGAAACAGGAAGGGCTCATTAGAAGTATGTGGTAGCCAGGAAGGAGCTGAAGAAAGGACTTAGGAGAGCTCGCAGGGGGCATGAAAAGGTCTTGGCAAGTAGGATTAAGGAGAATCCCCAAGGTGTTCTACTTGTATGTGAAGAACAAAAAAATGATGAGAATGAAGGTGGGGCTGTTAAAGGATAAAGGAGGTAACAGGTGCCTGGAAGCGGAGGAGGATGGCGATAGTTCTAAATTAATATTTTGCTTCAGTATTTTTCAGAGAAAATGATCTCAATCAGGATGAGGTCAGAATAGAACGGGCTTGTGTGCAGATTAAGGAGAAAGAGTGTTGGATCTTCTTAAAAACATAATAATTCCTCGCAGCCAGACATGATACACCCCAGGCTGCTGTGGGAAGAGATAGCTGGGGCAGTGGCTATGATCTTTGAGTCCTCTTTGGTCACAGGGAGGTGTCAGAGAATTGGAGAATGGCAAATGTGGTCCCCTTGTTCAAAAAAGGTAATAGGGAGAATCGTGGGAATTGTAGTGAGTCTTACGTCAGTGGTGTAGAAACTAATGGAGAGGATTCTTAAGGAGAGGATCTGTGAGCATTTGGAGAAATACAATCTACTCAAAGATAGTCAGCATGGCTTTGTGAAGGGAAGGTCGTGCCTCATGAATCTAATTGAGGTTTTTGAGGAGGTAACAAAGGAAATTGATGAGGGTAGATGTGATCTACATGGATTTTAGTAAGTCATTTGACAAGATCCCATGAGACTTGTTCAGAAAGTCATGAGGCCTTGTCTGTGTGGATAAAAAATTGGCTTGCATGTAGAAAACCGAGAGTAGTAGTGGATGGAAAGCATTCTGCTTGGAGGTTGGTGACTGGTAGAGTGCTTCAAGGATCTGTTCTGGGACCCTTTCTCTTTGAGATTTTTGTAAATGACCTAGATTACACATGTCAAACTCTGGCCCGCGGGCCAAATTTGGCCCGCGATATAATTATATTTGGCCCGCAAGATCATTTCAAAAATGTATGAGAGGTGGCCCGCTGGCCGCCCATGCACAGTAATACAACAAATCCCAGAATGCATTGGCGTCAGCCTGCTAATCGCTCCCACCTCCGCTGTTTACGTTGCAGGGTCTCACCGTGGACTCTGGTTTTGGGGCCTGGCCGGTGTCAGGAGAAGCCAAGGCCACTTCCCAGCGCCCGGAACCGGAGGCCTCGGGCTTGACCTCACCAGGACCGATGCCCACTCCCCCTCCCTGCCACAGGCCGACTCGTGACTCACGGTGACGCGGCCCCCGCTGATCCCCCGAGATGCCGCCCTGCAGCGAGAGCCAATGCCCCCGTACTGTCATGTCCCCTCGCCCGCCCCCCCCACTGCAGCGCGGCCTGGCCAGTGTCAGGGGAAACCAAGGCCGCTTCCCAGCACCCGGAACCGGAGGCCTCGGGCCTGACCTCGCCAGGACCATTGCCCACTCCCCCTCCCTGCCGCAGGCCGACCTGCGACTCACGGTGACGGGGCCGCTGATCCACTGAGATGCTGCCCTGCAGCGAGAGCCGATGCCCCCGCACTGTCGTTGTTCAACCCGATCGCCCACAAACCCCGCCCTCCCGCACACAGGCCTGAGTAAGTATTATGAACTTTAATCTCAGGATAAAATGATCTTCCAATAGTTTCATGTCACAGTGATAAATATATTCCTGGTTAAAAATGGTCCTGCACCTGGATACAAGCTCATTAGGCATAAAACTTGAAAAGTGTGTAAATCAAAGGATATCTGTACCAATGGAAAAAGGGCATGGCAAATAACCCTGCTAGAGTTCATGCCCACAATCAGTCACCCATTTGATTGTTTCAGGAATCATGTTATTCTCCCACATTCTCAATAGCCCTCAGATTTTACTATTCGACAGCACACTAGCAACATTTGACAAATCCTCTATAGGGAAATATTATTTATTGAATATTTTATTTCTCATTTGTTAATGCTTCTGGAAAGAGTTTATCCAAAACTATTATTAAACATTTATTTTAATAAGAAAAAGTTTAACATTACATATGTTGAAAGAAGAGAAAACATGCAGATGTTGTTGAAAATTTTCAATAAATATTTAGTTCGGCCCTCGACTTAGTCCAAGTTTTTAATTTTGGCCCTCCGTGAATTTGAGTTTGACACCCCTGACCTAGATGAAGAGCTGGAAGGATAGGACAGAAAGTTTAAGGATGATAGGAAGGTTGGAGGATTGTGGATGGAGCTGAAGATTGTCATAGACAATCTATGATATAGACAGGATGCAGAGTTGGGCAGAAAAGTGGCAGATAGAGTTCGATCTGGATAAGTGTGAGGTGATGCATTTTGGAAGAACAATCCAGAAGGCTGAGTACAGGGTTATGGTCACTTATCTAGATGTGTGGATGAACAATGTATGGTCCAAATCCATACATCCCTCAAGGTTGCCGCACAGGTTGATGGGATAGTTAAGAAGGCCTATGGGATGTTGGGGTTCATTAATGGGGGATTGAATTCAGGAATAGAGAGGTCATGTTGCAACTCGACAAATCTCTAGTGAGACCAAACATGAAGTATTGTGTTCATTTCTGGGCACCTCATTATAGGAAGAATGTGAAAGCTATGGACAGGATACAGAGGCGATTTACCAGGATTGGAAAATAAGTCTTATGAAGCAAGGTTAGCAGAGCTGGGATTTTTCTCTTTGGAGTGCAGAAGGTTGAAAAGATACTTAATAGATGTTCACAAGATTCTGAGAGGCATAGCTAGGGTGTTTCCTAGGCAAGGAATAGCAAACACCAGGGACATATGTACAAAGTGAAAGGAGGGAAATTTAGGGGAGACATCAGGGGTAAGTTTTTTTTTACAGAGAGTAAAAACTGAAACATGGGGTAGAGAGGGTTGTCAGCACAACATCAAGGGCTGAAGGGCCTATACAATGCTGTAATGTTGTATGAACCCAATAAGCTGAACACCTATGCCTACTTTGAGAAGGAGAACTCAACAGTGCCCATGTGAATCCCTGCAGAGGCTGAGGACCCTGTGATGTCTGTCTCTGAGGCTGACATCAGTACATCATATTAAGAGGGTGAACCCTCGCATGATGTCAGGCTCTGATGGCTACCTGGAAGGGGACTGAAAATCTGGGCCAACTAACTAGCCGGAGTGCTCACAGACATTTTCAACCTCTCACTGCTGCAGTCGGAGGTTCCCACCAGCTTCAAAAGGGCATCAATCATCCTGGTACCCAAGAAGAGTGGAGTGAATGGCCTCAATGACTATCACCCAATAGCACCAACCTCTACTGTGATGAAATGCTTTGAGAGGTTTGTCATGTCTAGAATCAACATGTACCTAAGTAAAGGACTGGACTCACTGCAATTCACCTATCGTCACAATCACTCCACAGTTGATGCAATATCGCTGGCTCGCCACTCAGATCTATAACAGCTAGACAACAACAACTCATGCAAGAGTGCTTCATCTACTCCAGCTCAGTCTTCAACCCATTATTCCCTCAATGCTGGTCAAGAAGCTGCAAACCCTGGGCATCTTCACCCTCTCTGCAACTGGATCCTTGACTTTCTCATTGGAAGACCACAGTCAGTACGAATTGGAAACGACGTCTCCTCTTCACTGATGATCAACACAGGTGCACTGTGAGGATATGTACTTAGCCCACTGCTCTACTCAACATACACCCATGACTGTGTTGCCAGGCACAATTCCAATGCTATCTACCAATTTGCCGATATCACCATGGTTGTCAGCTATATCACTGACGGCAATGAGGAAGCATACAGGAGGGAGATAGATCAGCTCGTTGAGTGGTGTCATGCCAAGAACCTTGCACTTAACATTAGCAAAACCAAAGAGATGAATATGGACTTCAGAAGGAAGTCAGAAGAGCATGAATCAGTCCTCATCAAGGGGTCAGTAGTGGAGAGGGTCAAGAACTTCAAATTCCTGGGTGTCAACATCTCCAAGGATCTGTCCTGGAGCCTCCATGTCAATGCAATCATGAAGAAGGCTCATTAACAGCTATACTTGAAAGGAGTTTGAGGAAATTTGGTATATCACTGAAGATGCTTGAAAATTTTTACTGGTGGAGAGCATTCTGACATTTAATCTTCCTGGTACACAGATGTCTTTATGTCAGATAACTGCATCTCTGGGCCCCATGGTGGAATTTAGCTTATGTCTGCAGAGTCTCAAGCAGGTTACTGATTCTCAGCCTTGCAGGAGCAAAAACATGGTTTAAATCCTCCAATACACCCAGATATGGGTCAATCAAAATGGCCATTATAATGGTAATGGTAGTTCAATAATTCCCCTGACAGGGAGAATCATCCAAATTGTCCTTTTCACACAAAGTCATCCGTCAGATGGCTACCTGATCAATACTGAATGTCCCAGTCACATGACTCATAATCACTTTTTTTGAATAAACAACCGTTGTTCTTTCTCATAGTTGAGAGAATCACCTTTGTTTATAGTTTGGACCTGATGGTGCCATGCAGTGTGTAAATGTTGTGAAAACTGTGCCCCCCCCCCCCCACAAATGACACTCACTAAATAAAACAGGAGTTTGTAATAATAAATAATATATGTATGTATAATTATATATTTTTTGTGTGTGTGTGTGCATATTATATATATGTACTATATTCATAGATATATACATATATATATATATATAAAAAGATATACACACTCTCCCTCTTTCTCGTCTCCCCATCCCTTCTCTCTCTCTCCCCCTCCCTTCTCTCTCCCCCTACTCTGCCCCCGTCTCTCCCCCCTCTGTCTATTCTCTCCCACTCTCAATTCCTCCCTCTCTCCTCTCTTTCCCTCCTCTCTCCCCTCTCTCTTTCCCCTGTCTCTCCCTTCACTGTCCATTCTCTCCCCCCCTCCTTTCTTCTTTTCCCCCTCCCCCTCCCCTTCTCTCTCTTGTCCCTTTCTCTCGCCCCTTTCTCTCTCTCTCTCTCTCTCACTCTCCCCTTCTCTCTCTTTTCCACCTCAGCTATCTACCTACCTACACGAGTAGATCTGAGCCAGAGAGACTTGCTGAGTGGTGTAATGCTCCTGCATGGTTATGGCATTCCAGATTGAGTATCTTCTTTTTTTGGCTTGGCTTCGCGGACGAAGATTTATGGACGGGTAATGTCCAAGTCAGCTGCAGGCTTGTTTGTGGCTGACAAGTCCGATGCGGGACAGGCAGACACGGTCGCAGCGGTTGCAAGGGAAAATTGGTTGGTTGGGGTTGGGTGTTGGGTTTTTCCTCCTTTGTCTTTTGTCAGTGAGATGGGCTCTGCGGTCTTCTTCAAAGGAGGTTGCTGCCCGCTGAACTGTGAGGCGCCAAGATGCACGGTTTGAGGGGAGATCAGCCCACTGGCGGTGGTCAATGTGGCAGGCACCAAGAGATTTCTTTAGGCAGTCCTTGTAGCTCTTCTTTGGTGCACCTCTGTCACGGTGGCCAGTGGAGAGCTTGCCATATAATACGATCTTGGGAATGCGATGGTCCTCCATTCTAGAGACGTGACCTACCCAGCGCAGTTGGATCTTCAGCAGCATGGATTCGATGCTGTCAGCCTCTGCCATCTCGAGTACTTCGATGTTAGGGATGAAGTTGCTCCAATGAATGTTGAGGATGGAGCGGAGACAACGCTGGTGGAAGCGTTCTAGGAGCCGAAGGTGATGCTGGTAGAGGACCCATGAATCGGAGCCGAACAGGAATGTGGGTATGACAACGGCTCTGTATACGCTTATCTTTGTGAGGTTTTTCAGTTGGTTGTTTTTCCAGATTCTTTTGTGTAGTCTTCCAAAGGCGCTATTTGCCTTGGCGAGTCTGTTGTCAATCTCGTTGTCGATCCTTGCATCCGATGAAATGGTGCAGCCAAGATAGGTAAACTGGTTGACCGTTTTGAGTTTTGTGTGCCCGATGGAGATGTGGGGGGGGCTGGTAGTCATGGTGGGGAGCTGGCTGATGGAGGACCTCAGTTTTCTTCAGGCTGACTTCCAGGCCAAACATTTTAGCAGTTTCCGCAAAACAGGACGTCAAGCGCTGAAGAGTTGCCTCTGAATGGGCAACTAAAGCGACATCGTCTGCAAAGAGTAGTTTACAGACAAGCAGGCCTCCGCCTGCCTCACTCTACTGAGGCCGGGGCCACCACCTCCCCCTCACTTTTGCCCGGATCGGGACCGCTGTAGCCTAGCTTCTGCTCGGACTGGGGCCGGGGCCGCTGCCGCCTTCCTTGTACCCGGACCGGGGCCGCCTCCTCCTTCTTTCTGCCTGGATCGGGGCCTCCGCCTGCTTCGCTCTACCGAGGCCGGGGCCGCCGCCTCCCCCTTGCTTTTGCCCTGATCGGGGCCTCCGCCGCCTACCTTCTGCTCGGGCCGGGGCCGCCGCCGCCTTCCCTGTGCCCGGACCGGGGCCACTGCCTCCCCCTCGTTTCTGCACGGACCAGGGCCTCCGCCTGCCTCACTCTACCGAGGCTGGGGCTGCTGCCTCCCCCTCGCTTTTTACATTTTACACCCCAGTTACACAGCAGTAAGAAAGGGTGTGACTCGGTCAACCCTGTCAGAATCCAACCGGGTCCCTGACCTACCTCAGAGGTAGTTAGAGAACCCAATTAAACTTACCTAGGCCATGTCCACAGGTGATTTGCGAACAGGTATGGTCCAACCTAGGAGGGGAGGCAGGACCCTCCAGCCCGGGTAAGAAACCTGCATAGGAGAAGGCCACTCAGATATAAAACCTACGACCCAAGATTGAGTATACTATCACACCATACCACACTGCTCATTTAGTCCATCCCAAACTATTATTCTTCCTAGATCTGTCCCTGGATCATAGCCATCCAGGTACTTATTCAAACTTTTCCTCAATGTCAAACTAGAGCCTGCATTCACTACTTCAGCTGGCAGGCCATTCCCCATTCTCACCACTCTGTGAGAAGAAGTTCCTCTTCTGTTCCAATTAATCATCTCATCCTGAACCCACGTTCTCTCATCCTTGACTCACATAACTTCCATGGAAAATACCTACTGACATTTTATCTGTACCTCTCATAATTTTGTATTCCTCTCAAATCTCCCCTCATTCTCTGACACTCCAGCTTTAACTCAGCTCCTCACGTCCTGGCAACATTCTTGTAAATCTTCCCTGCACTCTTTCCTGTAGTTATGTGGCCAAAACTGTAAACAATACTCCAAATTTGTCCACATCAATATCTTAGACAACTTTACCATAATATCCTAACTGCTGTACTCAGTACTTTGATTTATAAAGGCCAATATGCCAAAAGCTCTCTTTACTACCCTGTCCACCTGTGACGCCACTTTCAGGAAATGATGTATCCACATTCCCAGCTCTGTCTGTTCTAGAAACAGCTGTGATCTTGTTAAATGATGCCCTACTCCTCCCAACTTGCATATGATACTTGGCCATAAAGCAAAGAAAATACTTATAACACTGTACTGTAAAAAATTGCAGTATCAGAGATTGAAAACTTTCTGAATTCAGCGAAGGATTGAGGTATTGGCAAAGAAGGGAAAGTGAAACATGAGAATAGGGCAAGCGTCAGGGGTGAGTTTTTTACACTGAGAGTTCAGAGGTCCTGGAATGCCTCGCTGGGGTTGGTGGTAAAGGCTGAAACATTGGCGGCGTTTAAGAAACTCTTAGACAGATGGTGATTTCAGAAAGAAGCTGGTCAGATTGATGTAAGGACAATATAACATCAATTATAAATGCAAGATATGGATTGGTCCAGTATAATTTTTTTCACCAATTATATCTTTCCCCGCAGACATTACATAGATCAAAAGCAGAAATATTAGAGATGTATTTCAGATGTGGGACTGAGACAGGAATTTTTTTTTTACATGCTATGTGGTCGTGCATGAAGGTGAGGCCATTTTGGCAAGAAATCACAGAAAAATTAACCAGGATAACAGGAGTGGCCTTCACAGACGACCCAGAGCTATGTCTACAGGATAATTTTATGGAAATAAGCAACAAACTGAATAAATATCAAATCTCATTTATAAAAATAGCACTGGCAGTAGCAAATAAAATGTATTGTGATCTCTTGGAAGTCCGATTCCCCTCTACTTATAGCATGATGGACTGCGGAAATGAACAGCTGTATACCTATGGGAAAAAAATCATATATGACTTAAAGAACAAATATGACACTTTTGTAAAGCTCTGGCAGCCAAACCTGGACCACATAGGGGCTCAAATATCGTAATAAAAAGAAAAAGGACTATAAATGCAACTATTATATATATTTAAACATGATTTCCCCAATTATATTCTATATGTTTAAAATATACGTAAGCTCTGATTCGTATGTAGGGAGGGAGGGACTGTTTTGTTTTTGTTTGTTGTTTGTAAGAAAAAGTTTAATATATCGTGATATTGAAAATTTTATCATGTGTATTTTTGAAAAAAGTCAAAAATAAAATATTAAAACAAACAGACACATGGATGAAAGAAAAATAGAGGGTTATGGGGTAAGGAGGATTTAGTACTTTTTAAAGGAATATATGGGTTGGCATAACATTGTGGGCTGAAGGGTCTGTACTGTGCTGTATTGTTCTATTAATTATAATAGTTTATGAGAAACATACAAGTCTCACACAGATTGACATGAAAATAAAAATACTGGCAAATCAGGAAGTGAGAAACACACAAACTACAGGTGCTGGAACCTTGAGCAAGCAGTGAGAAGTTGGAGGGACTCAGCGGGTGAGGCAGCTTTGGTGAAGAGAGATGGTCACTCAACGTTTCAGCTCAGGACCTTTTATCGAGATGGGAAGATGTGATATCAAATATATCAAGGGGATTTGGAATCAAGGGGAGGGAAGATGTTGGGAGCCAATCTACATCTGGGCTTACTCATGTGGATGAGGCCACACCAAGTACAGCAGATTAGTTTGGGGGATGTGCAGGTAAACTTCTGCCTCACCTGGAAGGTCTGCTTGTGGTTCTGGGTGGAGGTGGGGAGGGGATCCGACATGACGTCTGGAAAATAATTGGGCAGAGTCACTATGGATTTGTGAAAGCAAATTTTCCCAATGAGGGTAGCAGTCCTGGGACAGAACTGGGCACCATGAAGAGTTAACCACGAAGTTTACCTAAGGCCACTGAGTGTGGCGAGGCACCTTCAGGCTGGGGCTAGGTCAGTGAATTTGGGGTGACAATGTCTCTGTGAAGCAGAATACCCAGTACTTCCCCATGTTGCTCTGCTCTAGCCGGTCTCCCCTCCAGTCCTTGGTGTTATTCTGCAGAGATTGTGCGTTGGAAAAAAAGATACTAGGAAGGGCTTGGGGGTTGGGTGGGGTGGGGTGGTCTTTTCAGTCCACCTGATAACCATGTTTCTTGAACCTTCCAGGTACTGAGTTTGCTGACGTATGCTGGGATGACTCCAGAGCCTGTTAGACCCAGTGATGTTGTTTTTGGCTTTGTTCCATATGATATTAACTCTTAAGTTCCAGCAATGTTATGACAGACTGCATATTGGCAGGACTGACACAATGTCTTCAGTGCCTGGGGGTCTGACACACCGCTTCTAGTGGGCAATCATAGAGAGAATGGCTTATTCCTTTTTGTGGAATATGTAGCTTGACTGCCACAGCAATGTTTTATGCTGTTTTCTCCAGCTCACTAGGTTTAACTTTGAACATCATCTCAATAGCTATAGGTATCTCTGCTCTGTACAGGCAACACTTCTAGGCGTCATCTTGGAAATTATTTGACAATTTCAAAAAAAGTTTGATAGAGTCAGTTTGTCAGGAATGATTTGTGGAATGGGAAATAGAGCTAATGTTTCAGGTTCAAGAATATTCTCTTTACATTTAATTTTAGACATAAAGCAGGGTAACAGGCCATTTCAGCCCACTTAACCCCAGTTAACTTACAATCCCCAGTACGTTTCGAATAGTGGGAGGAAACCAGAACCACTGGGGAAAACCCACGCAGACACGGAGAGAATGTACAAACTCCTTACAGACAGTGCAGGATTCGAACCCCCGTCCTGATTGCTGGTGCTGTAACAGTGTTGCACTACCCGTTAAGCTAACTGCCATCCTTCTTGTCTCTTCCCCCATCCTCTCTGGAACTGAGTTGTTCTAACGAAGGGAATTCAACTTCAAACATGATTTCTGTTTCTCTTTCCCTGGATGCTGGCCAACCAACAGAGTATTTCTAGCATTTTCTGCTTTTATTTCAGATTTTCAGTATCTGTACTATTTTACTTATTGTACATTACATTAGACAGTCAGTGGATTGGAATAAGACTTGTCTGTTGCTTGACTTTCAGTTTATAATTCTGGTTCAAACTGTGTTGTTAAAATTTTTACCCCTAGGTCAATTTCACCTACCAGTTTCTGAGGAAGAAATTCTATATTTTCAGTCAATTCATGTATGATGAACACATCAAGTCTCGACTAATCAAAGACATTCGATTCTTTAAGGAGACCAAGGACCAAAATGATCAGAAGGTATCAGAAGAACCTTGCGTTGATTTTGATCTGTTATCAGCAGTTTGAGTACAGTGATGAGAATGTGGTCCAGCTGGTCAGCTTCTCCAAGGTCCATGGCAGACTATCATCTAGCCACAGAACTCTTAGTTCAAGGTGTGGACCTCTGTTCCACTCACACCCAACAAAACCTGATCTCTGGAAACATTTTCTCCGGTCCATGCAGCAAGCTGGGAGAGCCTCCCTTCATCCTGAACAGGGCATTCACAAAACCAACCTTTATTCTTGTCCAGTAAGACTAGAAGACAGAAAGGCAGAAATAGGCCCTTCAGCCCATTGAGTCTGCCCCATCATTCATGCATGAGCTGATCCATTTTACCAGTCAGCCTCACTGCCTGACCTTCTCCCCATAACGTTAGATACCCTGCCTAATCAAGAAGCTATTACTCTCTACCTTAAATACACCAAATGTATTTGGCCCCCACAGCTGTCTGGTAACAAATTCCAAAGATTCACCACCCTCCGGCTGAAGAAATTCCTCCGTATCTCTTTTCTTAACAGACACCTTTCAATCCTAAAGTTGTGCCCTCTTGTCCTAGACTCTCCCACCTTCCTACATCTACTCTGTCCACACCTTTCAACATTCAAAATGTTTCAGTGAGATCCCCACCTAATGAGGTCAAATGAACCTCATCTGACAATCCTTTCATTCCCAAAATCATCCTGGTGAACCTCCTGAACCCTCAGCAAATCTTTCTTAAATGAGGAGTCCAAAACTGCTCCCAGTATTTCCAAGTGAGGTCTTGCCTCAATGTCATATCCCTGCTTTTCTATTCTTCTTGAAATGAATGCCAGCATGGTATTTGCTGCCTTCACCACTGACTCAACCTGCAAGTTTACCTACAGGCTATCTTGCACAAGGATTCCAGGTTCCTTTGCATCTGGAAATTTTTAATTTTTTCCCCATTTAAAAAATAGTCACCCCTTTTATTTTCTTTATCAAAGTGCATGACTGTACACATTCCGACATTATATTTAATTTATAATTTCTCTACCCATTCTCCTAATCTAAGTCCTTCTACAGCCTCTGTAAGTATCCGACCATTAACCCTGTACTCAGCATTTAAGTTTGACCTTCCAAAGTGCATCAACTCACACTTATGTGGATTGAACTCCATCTGCAGCTTTTCTGCCCAATCCTGCATCCTTTCTATAAGCTGTTGTATCCCCTGACAGCCTTCAACATTACACCACCTGCTTCTCCATGGACTTTTGTATCATTTGCACACCTGGCCACAAAGCTACTTCACAGAAATCAGGCCATTCGGCCCTTCTAGTCTGTGCTGGCCATTGTTTCTCTAATTCCATTGACCTGCTTCCATTCCATAACCCTCCAGACCTCTCCCTTCCATGTATTTATCCAATGTATTCTTAAAACACAAGATTGAGCCCGCATTCATCACATCATATGGCAATTCATTCCACAGTCCCACCACTCTCTGAGTGAAGGACTTTCCCATAATGTTCCCCCAAACCTTTCCCCTTTCAGTTTAAAACTATGACCTCTCGTATTTATCTCCCCCAATCTAAGTGGAAAAAACCTACTCAGTTCCACTCTGTCTATACCTCTCAAAATCTTGTAAATCTATCAAACCTCCCCTCATTCTTCTTCACTCCATGGAACAAAGTCCTAACCTATTTAATCTTTCCCTGTAACTCAACTCCTGAAGACCCAGCAACATCCTAGTAAATTTTCTCTGCACTCTTTCAATCTTATTGATAATCTTCCTGTAGTTAGGTGCCCAGAACAACACACAATATTCCAAATTTAGCCTCATCAATATCTTAAGCAACTTCAACATAACATCCCAACTTCTATTCTCAATACTTTGATTTATTAAGGCTAAGATGTCAAAAGTTTTCTTTACATTCCATAATGTAAATCGTTAATTTACAACATAAAAGGAAGTGGACCTAATGCCAACCCCTGTGAAACCCTATGAACAACAGGCAGCCAATCAGAATATGATCCCTGTATCGCAACTCTCTGCTTCCAATCAATGCTCTGCCACACTAGTATGTTTCCTGTTAAGTAGCCTCATGTGCGGCCCTTTGTCCAAGGCCTTCTGATAATCCAAATACACAATATCCACCGTATCTCCCTTATCCAACCTGTTTGTCACTTCTTCAGAGAATTCCAATAGGTTTTTCAAGTGAGATTTTCTCTTCAGGAAACCAACTTTGACACATCCTGTGATGTGTCTTCAAGGACTCCATAACTTCCATCCTTGACAATGAACTCCAACATCTCCCCAACCATTGACACCAAGCTGACCGGCCTATAATTTCCTTTCTGCTGCCTCCCAGCTTCATTTTCCAGTGGTCCGATATCTACACTTAACTCTCTTTTACTCTTTATATATGTGAAAAAGCTTTTAGTATCCTCTTTGATATTATTTGCTCACCTACTTTCATTCTTCATCTTTTCCCTCCTTATGAGTTTTTTGATTACCTTCTGCAAGTTTGTAAAAACTTCCCAGTCCTCTATCTTCCCACTAATTTTTGCTTCCTTGTATGCCCTCTCTTTTCCTAGTCAATCACAGTGGTGACATTTTTCCATTCAACTACTTCCTCTTTTTTGGCCTGTATTTATCCTGCTCCTTCCTCATTTCTTGCAGAAACTCTATCCATTGTTGTTCTGCTGTCTTCCCTACTCTTTATAAAACGTAATGGGGAAAATGCAGGGAATTATAGACCAGTGAGAATTACAGCAGTTGGAGAAGCATTTAGAGAAGTACGGTCTTCTCAGGGAGAGTCAGTGTGACTTTGTGAAAAGAAGGTCATAGCTCACAAGCCTAATTGAGTTTTTTGAAGAAGTAACAAAAGAAACTGATAAAGGTAGGACAGTCGAGGTGGTGTATAAAGATTTTATTAAGGCATTTGACAAGGTCCCTCATGGGAGACTCAGTCAGAAAGTCATGTGGGATGGGATGTATAGAACGTTGGCTGTGTGGATACAGAACTGAGTTGCCTGTAGAAAGCAGAGTAGAAGTGGATGGAAAGTATTCTGCATGGAGGTTGGTGATTAATGGAGTTCGACAGGGATCTGTTCTAGGACCCCTGCTCCTTTGTGATTTTTATAAATGACCTGCACAAAAAAGTAGGGCGATGGGTCAGTAAATTTGCAGATAGTCGAAGGTTTGAGGAGTTGTGGATAGTGTTGAAGGCTGGCATGGGATACTGCAGGATATAGACAGGATAGAGTGTTGGGTGGAAAAGAGGCAGATGGGGTTTAGTGTGAGGTGATACATTTTGGAAGGTCAAACTTGAAGGCTGAATGCAGGTTAATGATCGGTTACTTAAGAGTGTGGATGAACAGATATCTTTAAGGTCACCACACAGGTTGATTGTATCGAAGGCCTATGGGATGCTGACTTCATTAGTTGAGGGATTGAGTTCAGGAACTGTGAGGTAATGTGGCAGCTCTAGAAATCTCTGGTGAGACAACACTTAGGATATTGTATTCAGTTTTGATCACCTCATTACAGGAACAATCTGGAAACTATGGAGAGGGTGTAGAGGAGATTTACCAGGATGTTGCCTGATAGAGGTGGGGGGGGGGGCTTTGTTTTAGTTTAGTAGATATATATGATTCACTACAACATTGTGGGCCAAAGCCCCTGTACTAAGTTGTAATGTTCTGTGTTCTAGTGCCCCTTCTAAATCTACTTTGGCCAATTTCTCTCTCTGAATGTAATTCCCGTTAGTCCACTGAAACACCGACACATCTGACTTTAGTTTCTCCTTATTAAATCTCAAATTGAATTTAATCACATTGTGATCACTGTCCCCTAATAGACTCTAAGATCTCTGATCACCTCACACAGCACCCAATCCAGTACAGGAGATCCTTTTGTGGGCTCATCATCAAGCTGCTCTTAAAAAAAGCCATCTTGTAGGCATTCTAAACTCACTTGAGATCCAGTTCCAACCTGGTTTTCATAATCTACTTCTGTTAAAATCTCCCATGGTTACTATAACATTGCCCTTCTGACACACCATTTCTATCTGCTGTTGTGATTTGTTGTCCACATCTCAGATACTGTTTGGAGGTCTATAATTTACTGCCAACAGGGTCTTTTTACCCTTGCCATTTCTTAGTTCAGCCCACGATGATTCTATATCTTCTGATCGTATATCTCCTCTTTCTAATGATTTACTGTTATTCCTTACCAACAGAGTCACACCCCCACCCCACTTCCCCACTGCTTACCTGCCTATCCTTTTGATTCATTGTATACCCTTGGACATTCAGCTCCCAATGACGTCCAACCGTTAGCTAAGTCTCCGTATTGGGCACATCATCCCTACTAACCTGTAGCTGGACTACAAGGTCGTCCACTTCATTTCTTATGCTGCCTGTGTTTAAACACAAAACCTTTTGTGGACTCTGTCCCTGTTACAGGGCAACTCATCCCACTGGCTGTAATTTTGCCCCCTCTGCTCATCCTTCCACACAAACTCCCTACCAGCTGTCCCAACTTGTGCACCAACCACCTCTTCCTCTGCCTCTTCACTTTGATTCCCACCCTCTACAAATTTAAACAGCCTCCAATAGCATTAGCAAACCTCCCTGCCAAGATTCCCCTCTAGTTTAGAGTTTACAACTCATTCCATTTGTACAGGTCACCCCATCCCCAAGGACTTGAAACCCTGCCCTCTGCCCCATCTCCTCAGCCACACGTTTGTCTGCCCTATCTTTCCATTCTGCCTTTCCCGAGCTCAGGGCACTGGGAGTAATCCTCATAAGACCGCATTGGAGCTCTTCAGCCTCTTTCCTAACTCCCTAAACTTACTTTGCAGGACTTCTACCCACTCCTACCAATATTATTGATACCAATATATACCATGACCTCTGACTGCTCACCCTCCCCCTTAAGAAGATTCTGCACCCACTCAAAGACATCCTGGACACAAGCACCAAGGAGGCAACACATTGTCCTGGAGTCTCTTTGGAGGCCACAGAATCTCCTATCTGTTCCCCTGCCAATCGAGTTCCCTATGACTATCGCTGTACCTGACTTCACCCTTCCGTTCTGAGGCTCAGAGCCCATCACGGTGCTATTGGTCTGGCTGCTGTTGCCTGGCCCAGATTGGCCATCCCCCTCAGCAGTATCCAAAGAGGTATCCGTGTTGCTGAGGGGAAGGGCCACAGGAATACCCTGACCTGTCTGCTTGTCCCCTTTCCCTCTCCAGCCTTCCTCCTGTATTCATGGTGTTATTTCATCCCTGTATGTCTCATCCAGGGTGGGAACCTCATCCAGATCTAGCCTTAGGGGCTGTTGAGGGAGCTGGAGCAGGGCGGAATCTTGGACTGAGCGGTTGGTACTGAAAAGAGATTGGAAGTGTTCTGACCATCGGTTGAGGATGGAGATCTTGTCGCTGAGGAGGACTTTGCCGTCTGAGCTGCGCAGCGGGCTTTGGACTTGGGGTGAGGGGCCGTACACAGCCTTTAGAGCCTCGTAGAAACCCCTGAAGTCGCCAATGTCCGCGCTGAGCTGTGTTCGTTTGGCGAGGCTAGTCCACCACTCATTTTGGATCTCCCGGAGTTTGCGCTGAAGATGGCTGCATGCGCGACGGAAGGCTTGTTTCTTCTCTGGACAGGACGGCTTTGTAAGGTGAGCCTGGTGGGCAGCTCGCTTCTTTGCCAGCAGCTCCTGGATTTCCTGGCTGTTTTCGTCAAACCAGTCCTTGTTTTTCCTGGAGGAGAAGCCCAGTACCTCTTCAGTGGATTGCAGTATGGTAGTCTTCAACTGATCCCAGAGGGTTTCAGGGGACGGGTCCGTGAGGCGGGTTGCAACGTCGAGCTTTGCTTTGAGGTTTGCCTGAAAGTTTCCTCTCGCAAAGCAGCAGGTATGGATGGAATCCCCCCAGAAGTCTGGAAGGCTGGCGGCAAAACTCTGCATGCCAAACTGCATGAGTTTTTCAAGCTTTGTTGGGACCAAGGTAAACTGCCTCAGGATCTTCGTGATGCCACCATCATCACCCTGTACAAAAACAAAGGCGAGAAATCAGACTGCTCAAACTACAGGGGAATCACGTTGCTCTCCATTGCAGGCAAAATCTTCGCTAGGATTCTACTAAATAGAATAATACCTAGTGTCGCTGAGAATATTCTCCCAGAATCACAGTGCGGCTTTCGCGCAAACAGAGGAACCACTGACATGGTCTTTGCCCTCAGACAGCTCCAAGAAAAGTGCAGAGAACAAAACAAAGGACTCTACATCACCTTTGTTGACCTCACCAAAGCCTTCGACACCGTGAGCAGGAAAGGGCTTTGGCAAATACTAGAGCGCATCGGATGTCCCCCAAAGTTCCTCAACATGATTATCCAACTGCACGAAAACCAACAAGGTCGGGTCAGATACAGCAATGAGCTCTCTGAACCCTTCTCCATTAACAATGGCGTGAAGCAAGGCTGTGTTCTCGCACCAACCCTCTTTTCAATCTTCTTCAGCATGATGCTGAACCAAGCCATGAAAGACTCCAACAATGAAGACGCTGTTTACATCCGGTACCGCACGGATGGCAGTCTCTTCAATCTGAGGCGCCTGCAAGCTCACACCAAGACACAAGAGAAACTTGTCCGTGAACTACTCTTTGCAGATGATGCCGCTTTAGTTGCCCATTCAGAGCCAGCTCTTCAGCGCTTGACGTCCTGCTTTGCGGAAACTGCCAAAATGTTTGGCCTGGAAGTCAGCCTGAAGAAAACTGAGGTCCTCCATCAGCCAGCTCCCCACCATGACTACCAGCCCCCCCACATCTCCATCGGGCACACAAAACTCAAAACGGTCAACCAGTTTACCTATCTCGGCTGCACCATTTCATCAGATGCAAAGATAGACAACAGACTCGCCAAGGCAAATAGCGCCTTTGGAAGACTTCACAAAAGAGTCTGGAAAAACAACCAACTGAAAAACCTCACAAAGATAAGCGTATACAGAGCCGTTGTCATACCCACACTCCTGTTCGGCTCCGAATCAAGGGTCCTCTACCGGCACCACCTACGGCTCCTAGAACGCTTCCACCAGCGTTGTCTCCGCTCCATCCTCAACATCCATTGGAGCGCTCACACCCCTAACGTCGAGGTACTCGAGATGGCAGAGGTCGACAGCATCGAGTCCACGCTGCTGAAGATCCAGCTGCGCTGGATGGGTCACGTCTCCAGAATGGAGGACCATCGCCTTCCCAAGATCGTATTATATGGCGAGCTCTCCACTGGCCACCGTGACAGAGGTGCACCAAAGAAAAGGTACAAGGACTGCCTAAAGAAATCTCTTGGTGCCTGCCACATTGACCACCGCCAGTGGGCTGATAACGCCTCAAACCGTGCATCTTGGCGCCTCACAGTTTGGCGGGCAGCAGCCTCCTTTGAAGAAGACCGCAGAGCCCACCTCACTGACAAAAGGCAAAGGAGGAAAAACCCAACACCCAACCCCAACCAACCAATTTTCCCTTGCAACCGCTGCAATCGTGTCTGCCTGTCCCGCATCGGACTGGTCAGCCACAAACGAGCCTGCAGCTGACGTGGACTTTTTACCCCCTCCATAAATCTTCGTCCGCGAAGCCAAGCCAAAGAGAAGGATTTCATCCCTGTAACTCCTGTCTATCACCCCCTCAGCCTCCCGAATGATCCATTCATCCAACTCCAGCTCCAGTTCCCTCACGCGATCTATGAGGAACTGCAGTTGGATGCACTTCTCACAGGTGAAGTCATCAGGAATACTGCTGGATTCCCTGACTCCCACATTCTGCAAGAGGAGCAGATCCCTGCCCTGGCTTCCATTTCCACTGTTTATGAAATAGGAAAAAGTAAGAAAAGCTTGTCCTTTCCTTCCTCAACTCCTGCACTACTACCTCAGGCTCTGCTACATTGGACTTCTCACACATTGGTTGCTCCACAATGGCCCCTCTGCTTTAACCTTCCCTTCCTTTTATCGGCTCTAGCTGTGAACAATTTAATTTTTGCCTGCATTAAAAAAGGAATCTCAGAGTTGTATGTGATGTCATGTATGTACCTGACAATAAATGTGAAATCTGAAAGCATTGTGAAGAGGGCATGGCCTGGGTGGTGAGGGTTCTTGAGGAAAGAGGCTGCTTTCCTTAGACATCACCTCTTGTAGATGTCCTTAATGGAGTGGACTGATGCCCATGATGGCGTTGGCTGAATTCACAACTCTCATAAGCCGTTTCCTGTCCTGTGTATTGGCACCTCCATACCAGACAGTAATGTAACCATTCAGAATGCTCTCCATGGTACATCTGTAGAAATTTGCAAGAGTCTTTGGTGACCTGCCAAATCTTAAACTCCTCACGAAGTATAGCTGCTGGTAAGCCTTCTTCATAATTGTTCACAGTCCCGCTCTTGCAGACCCCAACAAGATTTGACTGCTATTCAATGGTGAACAAGGGAGGGTTTAATGGGAGGCTGCACTCCCGGATCTCTGACCTGATGCTGGGCACTCAGGCTTGTAATGTTGTTTATACTCTATGTGCTGTGAAACCTGTGTTTTTACTTTGACATTTCGGATGAGCAGCAACATCTCAGTGTCCTCATTAGCTGTCTTTGGGGTGCAGCATCCAAGTGATTTTGGTTATTCTGCCCCTCCCTGTCTGTCTGTCTGCCCCTCACACCTCCATCCTGCTTAGCTGGCATTTATAAACCAGGTTAGATTGTTAAATGTCAGCACATTTGGGCTGATCCACTGAGGAAAAACAGCTGGAAAGAAAGAAATATCCATCAAAAAAATTATCAATCAGTGCAAGTATAGTTTCTTTGGAAAAATTAGTTGAAATTTGTAATGAAATCACTAAAAATGCCATGCAGGTACCAGTGGGATAATTGCTGTTTTCTCAATCCTGACCCCATTAAACAAACCTCTGTTCACAGTATCCTTTCGATCGTGCAGACAAGTTTAATCGAGGCATCAGGAAACTTGGTCTAACTCCGGAGGGGCAGAGCTACCTCGATCAGTTCAGGCAGCTAATCAGCCAGATAGGTAAGGGGCTGTAAGCTTACGCTATTTCACAGTTCCCATCTTGTTTCCCAAACCATATGATGTTCTTCTGGTTTGCAAAAAGTGTTAATGACAGGAAGGTGGATTGGAGTTGAGGTCTCAGATTCTGGCCTCGAAAGTGATGACGAACTTGTACGTGTTTCAGAATCAGAATTTATTGTCATGCGGTTGTCAACAAATTTGTTTAGAAGCATTATTGGGCATTACAGGTGTAAAATTGCTATAAATTGTATTTCTGTAAATTCACTGTTTTACAAAACTAAGCAAATTAGTACAGAAGAAGGGAAATTATGAGGTCGTGTCTGGGGTTCATTGTCCATTCAGAAATCTGATAGCGGAGGGGAAGAAGCTGTTTTTGACCCATTGGGTATTTGTTGTCAGGCTCCTGTACCTCCTTCCTGAGGGTAGCAGCCGCAATCATCAAAGACCCTCACCTCCCGGCTCACGCTCTGTTTTCGCTGCTACCCTCAGGAAAGAGGTAGAGGTGCCTCAAGGCTCTCACCACCAGGTTCAGGAACAGCTGCTACCCCTCCACCTTCAGACTCCTTGACGACAAACTCAATCAGGGACTCTTACTTGTGCACTTTATTGATTTTTATTCTCTCTGTATTACCCAGTCAGTTTGTTTACATTCATTATCTATTTACAGATCTTTTTTACATATATACGCTGTGTACAGTTTAATTTTTGCACTACCAATTAGTGGTAATTCTGTCGCTCCCGCAGTAAAAAGGAATCTCAGAGTTGTATGTGATGTCATGTATGTACCTGACAATAAATCTGAAATCTGAAAGCATTGTGAAGAGGGCATGGCCTGGGTGGTGAGGGTCCTTGAAGATAGAGGCTGCTTTCCTTAGACTTCGCCTCTTGTAGACGTCCTTAATGGAGTGGACTGATGTCCATGATGGCATTGGTTGAATTCACAACTCTCATAAGCCATTTCCTGTCCTGTGCATTGGCACCTCCATACCAGACAGTGTGCTCTCCATGGTACATTCAGAATGCTCTCCATGGTACATCTTTAGAAATTTGCAGGAGTCTTTGGTGACCTGCCAAATCTTAAACTCCTCACGAAGTATGGCTGCTGGCAAGCCTTCTTCATAATTGCATCAATATGAAGGCCCCAGGAGAGATCTTAACATGCAACAGGCAGGATTTGAAATTCTTGACCCTTTCCACTGCTGACCCCGCAATGATGTGACCCACTCAACTAGCTGATCTATCTCACTCCTGTACACTTCCTTGTTGCCATCTATTGTTCTGCCAGCAACAATTGTGTCAATGGCAAATTTGCAAAAGGCATTTCACTTGCGCCTAGCCACACAGTTATAGGTGTAGAGAGAATAGAACGGTGGGCTAAGCATGCATCCTGTGTTGATTGTCAGTGAGGAGGAGACGTTGTTACCAATCCACACTGACTGGTCTTCCAATGAGCAAGTCAGGGATCCATTCTTAAAGGGAGGTGCAGAGGCCCACTTTTTGAAACTTGCTGACTGAGGGGATGATGGTATTAAAAGATGAGCTGTAATCGATGATAAGCAGTCTGATATATGTGCTGTTTTTGTCTAGCTGATTCAGGGCTGAGATGAGAGGCAGTGAGATTACATCTTCTGTGGATTGATTGTGGAGGCAGGTGAAATGTAGTGGGTCCAGGTATTTACTTAGGTATGAGTTCATTCTGGCTATAACCAACCCTCACAAAGTCGGTGGGTACCTTGAATATGAAAATTTTAATTGGAACTGATGTTGGGAGGACGAATAGGAATGGACAAGACTAACACGATCTTTTATCCAGAACCCTTGGGGGACAGTGTGTTCCGAATTTCGGATTTTTCCTGATTTCAGAAAGCCAGATTTAAGCCCACCTGAATTGTGCTGCATATCCACCCCCACCCACCCGACTCGCGCTGCCAGTCTCCCCCCTCACCCGCCCGACTCGCACTGCCAATCTCTCCCCCTCACATGCCTGACTCACGCTGTTAGTCTCTCGCCCACCCGACTCGTGCTGCCACCTCCTCCACTTGTTGGATTTTGGAGTTTTCTGGATTTTAGATGTCCGGATAAAGGATTGTGTACTTGCACTACAGTTCTTTTTAATCATTGATTGAACTGGATACCTCTGCTTTGTATGGTTCAGTACGGCACCTGAGATAAAGGCTGTGGAGATCATGGATCCTGACAAGACAGAAAAATGCCTACAGGACTCAGCAAGCCAGGCAGCATCTGTGGTTAGAAATGGTTAGTCAGTGTTTCTGGTCTGAACACTTCATCAAGGGTCGCAACTTGAAACGTTGACTGACCATTTCTTCCTGAGGGATTCTGTCTGACCTGCAGTTAAGTTCCTCCAGCAATTCCTTGGCTGCTCAAGATTCCAACATCTGCGGCTTTTGCATTTCCCTATGGATTGTGATAATCTCTTCAAATCCTGAAATGCAATGACTTCATTTATAAACTGTACTGTTTGAGATCGCAGATGAGCTGAAAGATATGTGGTTTGGTAAAGTAGATATAGAGCAGAGAATATATGCCCCCTTGTGGGCAAAACCAGAATTAAACATCATAACTAATATCAAGGCTATGACTGCTCAGTGGTTAGAGTACTGGTCTTGTAAACCAGGAGTTGTGAGTTCGTTCCTCACTGGATATGAGTATTACATATAATGTAGTATTACGTGACTATGATAGACCCTTTACCTTTACCAAACTTATTAGGATTTCCAGAGTAACTACTGTATCCAGAAAATGTTGAGAATGTGAGAGCTTTTAAGGGGATGAAGCATGAAGTGTTGAAAATGGAAGTGGGTGGTGTGCAGTGTTAACACTGGCATAGACCGTTTGGTACTGGCCTGTTTCATGTAATGTGATTCACAGGGGACTCATCTCTCAACGATGCTCTCTTGTGGAAAATAAATGACTTTATTCAGTACAGTGTGTGTGTTCAGATGAGAATGTAGCCAGTGCAAGTTTATACTCTGGTCATGAGAAAGCAAACTCTTTTCCTACCTGATGGCTTTTCTTGCAGGGAATGCAATGGGCTATGTTCGGATGATCCGATCTGGAGGACTACATTGTTGCAGTAATGCCATAAGGTATGCCTTAATTATGAAGCTACATGCAACCATTCAAACTTGCAAGCACTGTATGGTGACTCTGTTCTGTTTTAGGTTTGTTCCAGATTTGGAGGATATTGTGAACTTTGAGGAGCTTGTGAAAGAAGAAGGACTTTCTGAGGAAACTCAGACAGCTGCCAGGTAATGCCAGCAAGCTCTGGGTATAAATACATTCCCGACTCGTCCAATAGAAGCCATACTGAATTACCTGTCAAGTTTTCATCGGCATCACACCTCTTTCTTTGCTCTGATTGTATATTACACCCTATCTGGAATAACTCCATCCAGCACACGATGAGAAGCTGAAGTGACTTAGCAGATCCGGCCGCATCTGTGAAGAGAAATGGTCTGTCAACCTCGTCATCATTCGACCTGCTGAGTCCTTCCAACATCTCAGAGTTTGCTCAAGATTCCAGCAACTACAGTTCTTGTGTTTCTCGATTTCCTTTTCAGGTTTTGTTTTGAGTGTTATTCTATAGAATGGAGAAACACTGTTTATTTTAAATTAAATATCTTGTTTTCTGAGAATTAACATTTTATTGTTGTGTTTGTTAGACAGCTGGACTCTGTCCTCACAGATCTCACCAGAAACTCTGCAGAAGGCACTGAATATTTCAAGATGTTGGTGGATGTATTTTCTCCTGAATTTCGTAGCTCTAAAAATATGCACCTGCGTAATTTCTACATTATTGTGCCTCCACTGGTAAGTATGCCTCTTCTCTATTTTTATCACCCGTGCACTTTCGGATGCAACTCTCGTTTGCAATAAGCATTAGGGCTGCTAAACCTACTCTGCTGGAAGAACTCAGTTGGTTGAGGAGCATCGGTGGGAGATAAAGAGTAATCAGTGTTTTGATCCACAGCCTCTTAGAGAGTCTCAATAAAGGGTGAAGACTAGAAACGTCAACCCTTCTTCATCCTCCATGGATGATACACGACCTGCAGGGCGGGTTTAGTTTCACATCCCAGCATCTTCAGTCTCCTGTGGGTGTCCAGCAATAGGACAGGATGTGCACTTATGGCCCCACCTACTGATACGTTCTATCCTTGCTTCTACAGTGCACTTTGACCTGGTGTTGACAGTTCAGAAGTAAAGCAAGGGATTGGTGTTCAGAGGTTTCTCTGCAGTTGCAGACACTTAAAATTTTGAAACCCAGGTTCTGTAGCCCCACCACACACACCATCATGTGTGATCACAGCACGAAGGTTACACATAGCCCAATGTCTCAGGTGGGGAGGGGTGCATCCTTAGTGAATGTTTGGGTGATCGTGCATATCCGAACAGACATAATGTGGGGGTTGTGTGCAGTGAAGTTTCCATTGATGGTGATTGAGAGATGTTATTGTCCTTTTGTTTCTGGGATGTGTGGGAGCCCAGTCATTGCCCAACTGTACTTGCAGCATGAGCTACAGTAGCCAGTCCCTTCTTCAGTTAGACCTGAACTGTACTGCTCTCTCCCCATATCCCCATGCTTTAAATGTCTACTACTCTCCACTTTGTCATTAATTCCAAAGAATTACAAACCTCTCAGACAAATTCCTCCTCAACTCTGTTCAAAAACTATGCTCCAAGGTCTAGTTACCCCACTCGCCATTCCCCAAGAATGTGTATCAATAAGACTATCCCTCATTCTTCTCACTCTCTCCTCGTGTGTGGCCTCGTTATCCAATAATCAATCTGTTAACTCTTGCTGCTGCTTTGAATAAGGAGCTGAAAGAAGTACAATGTCCAGCAGTCTCTAAATTTGCACCAGAACTTCTTTTCTCTACATTTCAGTCTCCTTACAATGGTCCATGTCCCAGGAGACGTGGTGGAACTGGGTCCCGACTCCAGGACCCCAATCCATTTGCCTTCTTCTGCTGTATATTGTTGTCTCACTTGCATTCTCGCTTCCAAAATGTTCACCTCACATTTTCCCACATTATATCCATGCACTGGCTTCCTTCCTTCTCATTCAACCTCTCTACATCCCTGTGCAAGCTCTGTGTGTCCCCTTCACAATATCTCCATCAGTCAGTTTGTGGAAGATATTTGATCCTTTTATCCAACACGAATCTAGAGTGTAAAGTTAAAGCTGATCCCTGTGACATCTTGGCACAGTATGAGGGACAGCCGATGAGAGGAGAGGCCACACTGGATCTGGTTCTGGGGAATGAACCTGGTTTCGGTGAGAGTGAACACAACTCCCTTAGCTTCAACCTAGCTATGGAAAAGTGCTCAACTGGGGAAGGGCTAATTATGAAGGGATGAGGCAGGAACAAGGGATAATAAATTTGAAATAGATGTTTAAGAGTGAAAGCACATATGTCCATGTTCACATGTACATTAATGTCCAAGTACATTATTACATATTTAACATCTCTCCAAGTAGCCTCATCCTCATTCATAGAAGAAACATGGAGGAAGTTTAGGGACAGATTATGCAGGGTTCGGGATAGGTTTGTCTGAATGGGACAAGGAAAAGATGGTAGGAAAAGGGAACCGTGGCTGACGAAACAGGTCAGGCAACAAGAGGAAGAAGGAAACATACATTAAATATAGGAAACAGGAAGGGCTCGGAGAAGTATATGGTAGCCAGGAAGGAGCTTAAGAAAGGTCATAGGGGAACGGGGGGAGGGGGGGATGAGAAGGCTTTGGCATGTAGGATTAAGCAGAACCCCAAGGTGTTCTATGCGTATGTGAAAAACAGAAGGATGATGAGAATGAAGGTGGGGCTGCTAAAGGATAAGGGAGGCAACATGTGCTGGAGGCAGAGGTTGGGGGAGTCCTAAATGAATACTTTGCCCCAGTATTCACAAGGGGAAAGGACCTTGATCACAGTGAGGTTGAAATTGAACAGGTCTGTGTGCTGGACAATGTGGAGATTAAGGAATTGTTGGATCTTCTTAAAAACATCCTGGGACAGGATGTGATATACCCCAGGCTGCTGTGGGAAGTGAGGGAACAGAAGTAGTACATAGCAGTAGCTATGATCTTTGAATCCTCCTTGGCCTCAGGGGAGGTGTCGGAAGATTGGAGAATGGCAAATGTAAAAGGGAGAATCCTGGCCATTATAGACCAGTGAGTCTTACGTCAGTGGTGTATAAACTAATGGAGAGGATACTTACCTCATGAGTCTAATTGAATTTTTTGAGTCGGTAACAAGAAATTGATGAGGGTAGGGTGGTAGATGTGGCCTACATGGATTTTAGCAAGACATTTGACAAGGTCCCCCATGAGAGACTCATCCAGAAAGTCATGAGGATCAAAAGGTGATCTCAAGCTTAGAAGCAAGTCTAGCTCTCTTATACCTGCACCATAGAATGCTACAGCACAGAAAACAGACCATTTGGCCCTTCTAGTCTGTGCCAACCATTATTTTGCTGGTCCCATTAACCTGCTATTCCATAACCCTCTAGACCGCTCCCATCCATGTATCTATCCAATTTATTCTTAAGATCGAGCCTGCATTCACCACATCAGATGGCAGCTCGTTCCACACTTCCACTACTCTCTGAGTGAAAAACTTTGCCCCAATGTTCCCCCTAAACCTTTCTGCTTTCAGCTTAAAACCATGACCTCTCATACTTATCTCCCCCATTCTAAGTGGAAAAAGCCTACTCGCATCAACTCTGTCTATACCTCTCATAATCATGTAAACCTCTATCAAATCTTCCCTCATTCTTCTTTGCTCCAGGGAATAAAGTCCTAACCTGTTTCATCTTTCCCTGTAACTCAACTCTTGAAGACATCTTAGTAAATCTTCTCTGCATTCTGTCAATCTTATTGATATCCTTGCTATAGTTTGGCAACCAAAACTGCACACATTATTCCAAATTTGGCCTCACCAATGTCTTAAACAACTTCAACATAACATCCCAACTCCTATACTCAACACTTTGATTTATAAAAGCTAAGATGCCAAAAGCTTTCTTAATATGACTTTGTGGCAAACTACAACAACACCATATACAAGTTTGCCGTTGATACCATAGGGCAATATTAGAGTGGGTAATGAGTCAGTATACATGAGGAGATTGAAAACTTAGGAGCAAGATTGGCTGAACGATGTATTAACCACGACCTCTCACTCCATGTCACCAAGTCCAAGGAACTGATTGTAAACTATAGGAGAGGAGAGGGTCAGCAACTTCAAATGCCCTGGGCTCATTATATAAACGAAGAAATTACAGCAATGCCTCTGCTTACTGTGGAGTGTGTGGAGGTCCATTATGACATTGGAAATGTTTGCAAATTTCAGAATCAGGATTTATTGTCTTGAAATTCAGTGTTTCACGGTAGCATTATAGTGCAAACATTCATATTATAACCATCTTACACATGACTGTAAAAAAATAAAATAATAGGGGACGAAAAGTTTGTGGTTCATTGATTATTCAGGAATCTGATGGCAGCGGGGAAGAAGCTGCCCTTGTGCCACTGACTGCTTGTTGTTAGGCTCCTGTATCTTTACTCTGATGGTCGCAGAGTGAAGAAGGCGTAGCCTGATTGCTGGGGATCTTTGAGGATAGAGGCTGCTTTTTTAAGACACCGGCTCATGTAGATGTCCTCGATGAAGTCTGGTGCCTGTGATGTCGCAGGCCGAGTTAATTCTTGTTTATTCTTGTTCTGAGAGTTGGTGCCTCCACACCAGGCAGTGTTGCAACCAGCCAGAATGCTCTTCAGGGTACACCTGTAGAAGTTTACGAGAGTCTTCGTTGACATACTGAACCGCCGCAGACACCTCTCAACATATATCGGCTGAAGAGCCTTCTTTGTGATTGCATCGACGAGGAGGCTCCAGGACAGATCCTCGGAATTTGAAGTTCTTGACCCTCTCTGCTACTGAGCCCTCGATGAGGACTGGGTCGTGTTCCCCTGACTTTCTCCTGAAGTCCACAATCATCTCCTTGGTTTTGCTGACGTTGAGCACAAAGTTGTTGCCGTTGTACCATTCAATGAGCTGATCTATCTCCTTTCTGTACGCTTCTTCATTGCCGTTTGTGATTCTGCCGACAACTGTGGTGTCATCGGCAAACAGATGTGTGATGGAAAGTGTGCTGACTGCTGCATCATGGCTTGATATGGGAGCACCAATACCTCAGTGGAAAAACCACTTAGCCCAGTTCATGACACACAAAACTCTCCCCACCATTAAGCATATCTATATGAAACTTTGCTGTCAGAGAACAGCATCAAGGATCCTCGAGACCAAGGCCACGCCAAGTTCTCGCTGCTGCCATCACAAAGGAGGTATAGCTGTATCTTGTACCACCAGGTTCAGGAATAGTTACTGCCCCTCCACCTTCAGACCCTTGAACAATAGAGGATAACAATACACATTTGCTGCTTCATTTAAGGAGACGTGTTCATTATTTATTGCTGGATATTTACACCTGCATTTGCACAGTTTGTTTACAGTTGACAGTTCCTGCTGTTTACATTTTTCAGTTACTAGTCTATAGATTTTCTAAGCCTAGCCCTCCAAGAAAAGAATCTCAAGATTGTAAATGACGTTTTATATGTACTTTGATCATAAATTTAGCTTTGAACTTTGATCTCCCAGTGGCAGACAACTTAATTCCACACTCACAGACTGAAAGAACAGCACTCTGGGCATCTTCATCGACGTCTCCAATTTCTGTAAAGTCCCTTCCCCATCTCACCATTTCCCTCTGTCCAGCTCCCCACCCTCCCTCCAACACCCCACACTCTTCACTTCCTACAATTAAAGAGTAATCATTTTTGGCCTTGTGCCCTCTTCCCCATCACTTCTCAGATTCTTTTTCTCCTACCCTCCCACCTCTTTCTACCACTTACCAGTTAGCCTGTTATTCCCCATTCCCTCCCTCACACCACGTTTTTATTGACAAGTCTACCTGTTTTTCCACATGCCCAACAAAGGAGTCAGGCCTGAAACATCGACTGCATCCACCCTGACCCACAGTTCCTCCTGCACCCAGCCTGACCCACTGAGCCCCTCCTGTATTTTGTGCGTTGCTCCATTCAGTTGACAAAACTATGGTGTCCCAGATGTCTGCAGCAACTCGTGGGGGTGGTGTGTGCTTGTCGGGATGGGTGCAATTCCAACAACATTCAATGTTCCACCACATTCAGAGCAAAGCAGCTGCTTTATTGAACCCCAGCAGAAATATTTGTTCCCTTACCACTGCCACACACCATGAGTAAAGTGCACCTCACTTCAACTCTTTGTCACTCTGGCAGCATTGCCTAAACCACAACTTGACTCTCAAGGTGAACCAGAGGACCACAGGAGCACCACCAGCTTGCTCCACTCCTAATTGCACACTAACCAGGCTTCGAACAATCGCCAGCCCTCTGTGGTCACTGTGTATATCCTAGGACTGTGTAGCAGAGGTGGCCCAAGCTTGCCTGCTGCCAAAGGGTGATCAGGGGATGCTGATTTGGCCAGCAATGGACTGTAGAGTGGCCCAGGTCTCCTTCCCCAAATGGTGTTTCAAACTATTCTGCTCATGCCTGGCCATCTTCCGAGACATTCACATTTGTTATTTAAATCCCTATCGTTTTGTTAACTGAATTTAAATTTGATGACTCTTTAATTGTTGTCTCTGAATGATGCTGGTCTTGTAATTAAGGATAAGTTCACAGAAGACATTCCTCACATTATCTGTTTTTTAATAACATTATGATCTTCCAATATTATTGTAGACAATCGAAAAATGCAAGTCAAAGTTCATGGTTCAGGTCCATTAAATGTTAATTTTGTTTTGTTCTCCACACCTTATTGTTGTTTGCGCCTGGCTGTTTCCCCAGACATTGAATTTCGTTGACCACTCAATAAGCTGCAAGGAGAAGCTGAACAAGAAGAACAAGTTTGGAGCTGCTTTCACCGATGACGGGTTTGCAATGGGTTGGTCAAAATATAATCGTGTTTTTATGTTTGAGATAAACTGATTGAATGAGCATATGTCAGTTCTCAAATTGTTATGTTGAATTAATTGGCCTTCTCTGAGCCTATTTCATTCCCCGATACCAAAACAGCCCCACCACCCATATCAGTGCCTTGCATTTGTTGGGTAAGTCATGACTCACAGGAGCTCTCCCACACTGTGTGGAGAGCTTCAGTGTGTGGATGTCCCACTGACCAGAGCTCTCCCACACTGTGTGGATGTCCCACTGACCAGAGCTCTCCCACACTGTGTGGATGTCCCACTGACCAGAGCTCTCCCACACTGTATGGATGTCCCACTGACCAGAGCTCTCCCACACTGTGTCAATGTCCCACTGACCAGAGGTCTCCCACACTGTGTCGATGTCCCACTGACCAGAGCTATCCCACACTATGTCGATGTCCCACTGACCAGAGCTCTCCCACACTGTGTGGATGTCCCACTGACCAGAGCTCTCCCACACAGTGTCAATGTCCCACTGACCAGAGCTCTCCCACACTGTGTCCAATTAATATATTTCTCTGGTAGGCTGAATTTTTGTAATACTTTGAATAAATAATTCCATTCTACTCTGTCAAAGGCCTTCTCTGCTTCTAAAGCAACCGCTACTGTTGGAGTTTTATTTCCTTCTACTGCATGAATTAAGTTAATAAATTTACAGATATTGCCTGTTGTTTGTATTTTTTTAATAAATTCAGTTTGGTCTAGATTTACTATTTTTGGTACATAGTCGGCCAATCTGTTTGCTAATAGTTTAGCTATTATCTTATAATCTGTGTTAAGTAAAGATATTGGTCTATATGACGCTGGTGCAAGTGGATCTTTCCCTGTCTTCGGTATTACTGTAATTATTGCTGTTTTGCATGAATCTGGTATGCTTTGTGTTTTATCAATCTGGTTGATTACCTCCAGAAGGGGAGGAATTAATAAGTCTTTAAATGTTTTATAGAATTCTATTGGGAATCCATCCTCTCCTGGTGTTTTATTGTTCGGTAGTTTTTTTAATATCTCCTGTAATTCTTCTATTTCAAATGGTTTTATTAATTTATTTTGCTCCTCTGTTTGTAATTTCGGTAGTTCAATTTTAGTTAGAAATTCATCTATTTTGTCTTCTTTCCCTTCGCTTTCAGTTTGATATAATTGCTCGTAGAATTCCCTGAAGTTTTCATTGATCTCCGTTGGATTATATGTAATTTTTTTGTCCTTTTTCCTTAATGCAAATACCATTCTTTTAGTTTGTTCTGTCTTAAGCTGCCATGCTAGAATTTTGTGCGTTTTTTCCCCTAGTTCATAATATTTCTGTTTTGTCTTCATTATGTTCTTCTCCACCTTATATGTTTGTAGTGTTTCATATTTTATTTTTTTAACTGCCAATTCTCTTTTAGTTGTATCTTCCTTTATTGCTAATTCTTTTTCTATATTTGTTATTTCCCTTTCCAACTGTTCTGTTTCCCGATTGTAGTCCTTCTTCCTCTTAGTTACATAACTTATTATTTGCCCTTCTGATGAACGCTTTCATTGCGTCCCATAGTATAAACTTATCTTTCACTGATTCCGTATTTATTTCAAAGTACATTTTAATTTGTCGTTCAATGAATTCTCTAAAATCCTGTCTTTTAAGTAGCATGGAGTTTAATCTCCATCTATACATTCTTGGTGGGATGTCCTCCAGCTCTATTGCCAATAACAGGGGTGAGTGGTCCGATAATAGTCTAGCTTTATATTCCGTTTTCCTAACTCTCCCTTGAATGTGGGCTGATAACAGGAATAGGTCTATTCTTGAGTATGTTTTATGTCTACCCGAATAGTATGAATATTCCTTTTCCTTTGGGTGTTGTTTCCTCCATATATCCAAAAGTTGCATTTCTTGCATCGATTTAATTATAAATTTGGTTACTTTGTTCTTTCTGTTAGTTTTTTTTCCAGTTTTATCCATGTTTGAGTCCAAATTAAGGTTAAAATCCCCTCCTATTAGTATGTTCCCTTGAGTATCTGCTATCTTCAAAAAGATATCTTGCATAAATTTTTGATCTTCTTCATTAGGTGCGTATACATTGAGTAAATTCCAAAATTCTGAATATATCTGACATTTTATCATTACATATCTCCCTGCTGGATCTATTATTTCCTCTTCTATTTTGATTGGTACATTTTTATTGATTAATATAGCTACTCCTCTGGCTTTTGAATTATATGATGCTGCTGTTACATGTCCTATCCAATCTCTCTTTAATTTCTTGTGTTCCACTTCAGTTAGATGTGTTTCTTGTACGAATGCTATATCAATTTTTTTCTTTTTTCAGTAAATTTAAGAGTTTCTTCCTTTTGATTTGGTTATGTATTCCGTTAATATTTAAAGTCATATAGTTCAACATAGCCATTTCATACTTTGTTTATCTTTCCTTTCCGTTTCCTTATCACCACCTCCCCTTCTTATCCATTTCTGCTTTCTTTTTTTGAACACATTATAAGACAACATTTCTAAAACATAAAATATTTCCACTATTCTCATATCTGAAATTCCTTTAACCCCAGTAGTCCCTCCCCTTTCTGAGTTGCCCTTTGTCCCTTGTCGGGCAACCACATCTCCACTTTCCATTTGGATTTGCGAATCCGCTTGCAAGTGTCAACTGATTTTGCAGTGACTGTAATTCTTCCCCACCCAGCCCCCCAGAAAAGATTCTAATCTTCATATATAACAAAGGTCACTCTCTTAATTCCCTCCTTACTTCCTTTCTTCCCTTTCTTTCCCTTCTTAGTTCTTACCTATACTCTATTTTTTATATATACACATATATATACATATACATAATATATATATATATATATATATATACCTACATACACACATACATATAGTTTGTTGTCATTTTTGTTCTTGTTACATCTCTTCATCTCTCTCTCTGTTTTGTAGTTGTTCTGCGAATTTTCGTGCTTCTTCCGGATCCGAGAATAGTTTGTTTTGCTGCCTTGGAATAACTATTTTAAGTACCGCTGGGTATTTTAACATAAATTTATAACCTTTTTTCCATAGGGTCGTTTTTACTGCATTGAACTCCTTCCTCTTCTTCAGGAGTTCAAAACTTATATCTGGATAGAAAATTTTTTTTTGACCCTTGTATTCCAGTGGTTTTTTGTCTTCTCTTATTTTCTTCATTGCTTTCTCCAATATATTTTCTCTTGATGTATATCTTAGGAATTTTACTAGAATGGATCATGGTTTTTGTTGTGGTTGTGGTTTAGGGGCTAATGTTCTGTGTGCCCTTTCTATTTCCATTTCTTCCTGTAATTCTGGTCTTCCTAGGACCCTGGGGATCCATTCTTTTATAAATTCTTTTATATCTTTGCCTTCTTCATCTTCCTTAAGGCCCACTATCTTTATATTGTTTCTTCTATTATAATTTTCCATTATATCCATCTTCTGAGCTAACAGCTCCTGTGACTCTTGAACCTTTTTATCAGATTCTTCTAATTTCTTTTTTAAGTCATCTACTTCCATTTCTATGGCTGTTTCTCATTCTTCCACCTTGTCTACTCTTTTTCCTATATCTGTCATGATCATCTCTAATCTATTCACTTTTTCTTCTGTACTTTCTTCTTTTAATTTCACTGAATTCTTGTGACTGCCATTCTTTTACTGTTTCCATATATTCTTTAAAAAAAGATATATCCATGTACTTGCCCTTCCCTTCATCTTCCAATTCTCTGTGTTCTTCCTCCCCTTCATCTGAGTCCACTCCAGGATTTGTGTCCTTTACTTCTGTCTCTTCTGGTTTTCTTGTTGGGTTGTTTGTTTTATTTTGTTGGGTATTTTTGGTCTTCTTATTTTTGTTAGAAGTGTCTTGGTGTTGGTCTTCTTCCTCTGGGTTGTTTCTTTGATTTCTTATTTTTATTCTTTTCCTTCTTGTTCTCGTTATTTTCTATGCTTTCCTCTTGCTGTGGTGTTGTAGTTGCCTGTTTCAGCTGTGGAGATCTACTCCTCAGCTTGTCCCCCCTCCCGTCAGTATTATTATTGTCTTGCGCATCGCGCATGCGCGAATCCTCGCGCATGCGCAGTTGCGCACTTTTGTTTGGCTCCGTGAGCCATTTTTGAAGTCCCGAGTTTGGGCATTCGACTGACCTCAGGGAGCGAGCTTCTCTCTCCACAGCGGGCCTCCTCGTACAGGTAAGGCCTTCACCTTCTTCTTCCGACGTCTTTCCTTCTACTTTTCTTCCCGTTGTTTATGGTTTTTCTTTCTTCGCTGCCATTTTCTCCATACTTTTACTTTCACTTTGTTATGGTTTTTATGTTTGTGCCTTTGTTTTTCTCTATCTTTTTTTTTAACTTTTCTGGAGAGGGGTGGAGTTCCCCTACCGGCCACTACTCCATCATGTGACTCCTCTCCTCTCCCACACTGTGTGGATGTCCCAGTGACCAGAGCTCTACCACACAGTGTGGATGTCCCACTGACCAGAGCTCTCCCACACTGTGTCGATGTCCCACTGACCAGAGTTCTCCCACTCTGTGTGGATGTCCCACTGACCAGAGCTCTCCCACACAATGTCGATGTCCCACTGACCAGAGCTCTCCCACACTGTGTCAATGTCCCACTGACCAGAGCTCTCCCAAATTGTGTGGATGTCCCACTGACCAGAGCTCTCCCACACTGTGTCGGTCCCACTGACCAGAGCTCTACCACACTGTGTCGATGTCCCACTGACCAGAGCTCTCCCACATTGTGTGGATGTCCCAGTGACCAGAGCTCTACTACACTGTGTCGATGTCCCACTGACCAGAGCTCCCCCACACTGTGTCGATGTCCCACTGACCAGAGCTCTGCCACACTGTGTTGATGTCCCACTGACCAGAGCTCTCCCACACTGTGTGGATGTCCCACTGACCAGAGCTCTCCCACACTATGTCGATGTCCCACTGACCAGAGCTCTCCCACACTGTGTGGATGTCCCACTGACCAGAGCTCTCCCAAATTGTGTGGATGTCCCACTGACCAGAGCTCTCCCACACTGTGTCGGTCCCACTGACCAGAGCTCTACCACACTGTGTCGATGTCCCACTGACCAGAGCTCTCCCACATTGTGTGGATGTCCCAGTGACCAGAGCTCTACCACACTGTGTCGATGTCCCACTGACCAGAGCTCCCCCACACTGTGTCGATGTCCCACTGACCAGAGCTCTCCCAAATTGTGTGGATGTCCCACTGACCAGAGCTCTCCCACACTGTGTCGGTCCCACTGACCAGAGCTCTACCACACTGTGTCGATGTCCCACTGACCAGAGTTCTCCCACTCTGTGTGGATGTCCCACTGACCAGAGCTCTCCCACACAATGTCGATGTCCCACTGACCAGAGCTCTCCCACACTGTGTCGATGTCCCACTGACCAGAGCTCTCCCAAATTGTGTGGATGTCCCACTGACCAGAGCTCTCCCACACTGTGTCGGTCCCACTGACCAGAGCTCTACCACACTGTGTCGATGTCCCACTGACCAGAGCTCTCCCACATTGTGTGGATGTCCCAGTGACCAGAGCTCTACCACACTGTGTCGATGTCCCACTGGCCAGAGCTCCCCCACACTGTGTCGATGTCCCACTGACCAGAGCTCTCCCACACTGTGTGGATGTCCCACTGACCAGAGCTCTCCCACACTGTGTGGATGTCCCACTGACCAGAGCTCTCCCACACTATGTCGATGTCCCAGTGACCAGAGCTCTCCCACACTGTGTCGATGTCCCACTGACCTGAGCTCTCCCAAATTGTGTGGATGTCCCACTGACCAGAGCTGTCCCACACTGTGTCGGTCCCACTGACCAGAGCTCTACCACACTGTGTCGATGTCCCACTGACCAGAGCTCTCCCACATTGTGTGGATGTCCCAGTGACCAGAGCTCTACCACACTGTGTCGATGTCCCACTGACCAGAGCTCCCCCACACTGTGTCGATGTCCCACTGACCAGAGCTCTCCCACACTGTGTTGATGTCCCACTGACCAGAGCTCTCCCACACTGTGTGGATGTCCCACTGACCAGAGCTCTCCCACACTATGTCGATGTCCCAGTGACCAGAGCTCTCCCACACTGTGTCGATGTCCCACTGACCTGAGCTCTCCCACACTGTGTGGATGTCCCACTGACCAGAGCTCTCCCACACTATGTCGATGTCCCACTGACCAGAGCTCTCCCACACTGTGTCGATATCCCACTGACCAGAGCTCTCCCAAATTGTGTGGATGTCCCACTGACCAGAGCTCTCCCACACTGTGTCGGTCCCACTGACCAGAGCTCTACCACACTGTGTCGATGTCCCACTGACCAGAGTTCTCCCACTCTGTGTGGATGTCCCACTGACCAGAGCTCTCCCACACAATGTCGATGTCCCACTGACCAGAGCTCTCCCACACTGTGTCGATGTCCCACTGACCAGAGCTCTCCCAAATTGTGTGGATGTCCCACTGACCAGAGCTCTCCCACACTGTGTCGGTCCCACTGACCAGAGCTCTACCACACTGTGTCGATGTCCCACTGACCAGAGCTCTCCCACATTGTGTGGATGTCCCAGTGACCAGAGCTCTACCACACTGTGTCGATGTCCCACTGGCCAGAGCTCCCCCACACTGTGTCGATGTCCCACTGACCAGAGCTTTCCCACACTGTGTTGATGTCCCACTGACCAGAGCTCTCCCACACTGTGTGGATGTCCCACTGACCAGAGCTCTCCCACACTATGTCGATGTCCCAGTGACCAGAGCTCTCCCACACTGTGTCGATGTCCCACTGACCTGAGCTCTCCCACACTGTGTGGATGTCCCACTGACCAGAGCTCTCCCACACTGTGTCGATGTCCCACTGACCAGAGCTCTCCCAAATTGTGTGGATGTCCCACTGACCAGAGCTCTCCCACACTGTGTCGGTCCCACTGACCAGAGCTCTACCACACTGTGTCGATGTCCCACTGACCAGAGCTCTCCCACATTGTGTGGATGTCCCAGTGACCAGAGCTCTACCACACTGTGTCGATGTCCCACTGACCAGAGCTCCCCCACACTGTGTCGATGTCCCACTGACCAGAGCTCTCCCACACTGTGTGGATGTCCCACTGACCAGAGCTCTCCCACACTGTGTGGATGTCCCACTGACCAGAGCTCTCCCACACTATGTCGATGTCCCACTGACCTGAGCTCTCCCACAGTGGGAAAGCTTATTTATATATAAATGTACAAAAGCATGAGATGAATAGATTGGGTGAATGCAGGGAATGTTTTTCCCAGAGTAGGGGAATCGTTAACTAGAGGAAACGGGTTTGATGTGAGAGTGGAGAGATCATACAGGAGGCCAAGAGGTTTTTCTTTCACCCACAGAGGGTGGTGGATTGTGGAATGGACTGCCGGAGGAAGTGCTATTGCAATGTTTAAGAAAAAATTGGACAAACACATGGACAGAATGGGTTTTGAGGGACATGGCCAAATGCAGACAGGTGGGAAATTCTGGTCAGCGTGGACATTGGACCAAAGGGTCTGTTTCCCCTCTGTGTGACTGACCGGAGATGTCTCTGTCACTCAAACTGGACTGCAACTCCATCAATTTCCCAAGGTGAGCCCTCCCTACCTGTGTCTCTGCATGGCCAGTGTTAGAGTTTGGATTGTACACCATCCAGGCCATTGAACTTTGATTCATTGCATTGTTTTTGAGAGTTTCTGATGGTTCTTCAATCATTGCAGGTGTTGCCTACATCCTCAAACTGCTGGATCAGTATCAGGAGTTTGATTCGTTGCACTGGTTTCAGTCTGTGAGGGAGAAGTATGTGAAAGAGAAGAATGCAGTTGTCAAACAGCAAAACGTTCAGTCAACCAATCAGGATGAAAAGCTCATGCAAACAATGAACCTAACCCAAAAACGGTTGGACATCTATTTACAGGTACGCAGCATTGAAATAAATAAAAGCCTAGATGAAAGTCACTCTCCATGACTCCCAAACCACTATGCTGTGTTCCAGCAAAGCCCCACTCCCACAGAAGCCAAGGTGATGGTGCAGGGACCCTGATGATCTCCCCCTCTCCCAGGTCAGGGGCTACCAAACTAACAGTGTTGGCAAATATCTGGCACAGTCCCAATCAATCCACAGCACCCGGAATGCATGTAAAAATGAAAAACATTGTTTCAAAAAATTTAGCAGCTTCATTTGAAAAATCTGTACACCTATGGCTAAAAATGAAACTAACTGAAATAATGAGTAAAACCTCTGGTACCTGGCACCGATGGGTATTGGTAGATGTTGGATAAGTACTTTCCGGTTGCTTGAGGCTTACTGTTACAATGCCAAACTAATACACCTGTATTAAGAATAAACAATTTTAAAGATAAAAAACCAAAATACTCCACTGAGCAAACTTCACTTGCATGAACCTTAAAGCATTTTATTTCAGTCACATTCTATGAAAACATTTAACCGTCTCTGCATCCTCCTCCACAGAGCCACCCAAAAGACAAACAATGACATTAGAGATAATTAAACCCCCCCCCCCCCCAAAGTTTACAGATGAAGCCTTTGACCAGGATGACTCTTCCTAAGCTGGGATAAGGAGGCACTTTAAGAGAGTCACCCCATCAGCGAGCGGCATCAACCAGCTCTTCATCCTGGATGTCACCATTTTATTCAAACATAACTTTATTCAAACTGCTGCTACGAGCAAAACCCGACTAAGGCCCTCCGCTGGCTGAATATTTGCTCCCATCTTCACCAAAACTCTATGTGTTACTTCAGAGAACATTTACTTTTACGATTTTAAACTTGCATATTTTATTCTTATTTATTTTCCCCTTTTTTTCTCCAGTTTGCTTGAATTCAGAAGAGCAAGGGTTTTATTGAAAGCTTTTAAATTCAGATATTGGGCATTAGAAAATTGTACACGCACTTAGAATTCAAATTGTTTGAATCAGCTTGCTAAACAAATATTTTGCTGACAAATATATTCAAGTTTATTATTATCCGATTGTACATCTATAACCCGATGAATCAGTGTCTCTCCAGACCATGATGCACACACAAAAACACCCAATACCCAGTACATAATGCTCACATTAATGAATATATTTGGGAGGATCAACACGGATATAGGACATTATCAATCTCACAGCCTGCGGAAAGAGCTATTTCTGGCAGTCCTGATTTTAATTCTCCTTGACGGTAGAGGGTTAAAGATACTGTTGCTGGATATTCATCAACTCACAGAATTGGTAGGAATGGGAAAAGATAAAAGGTTAAAATAACTGATCCATTAAGGTTGGATTTTTCACAAATTTGGACAGTTTAATTGTGAGAAGTGCTGAACCTCATGTCCTCTGAGCACTAAACTAGTTTCAGTGTTATTTATTGAACATGTTCGAAAGCATGACCATCTCATAATGAATGAAGAAGGACAGAGCGAGTAATGCCCATCCTCCCAATGACCCCATGGGATTCTTTGCATTCACCTGGTGAGAGAGCTGGGGCTTGTTTAACTGCAGGAAGGAGTGTGCAAATGTTTTAGAGCTAATTGCAGTTGAAAGAAAACTTGTTGTTGACAATTTTTTAAAATCTGGAGGTGTGGGAAATGTGAAAAGGAAACAAAATCTGGGTACACTCAGCAGCAACTGTGGAAGGAAACAGAGGAAGATCTAGTGCCTTTCTCTGTCGAGGCTCCAGTTGTGACTCTCCACAGACTGCCTGACCTGTTGTGTAGTTGTGGAATTTCTGTAATATAATGTTACAAACAGGGTAAACTTTTGCTTTTGTGATGGGATAAAGCCTTGTTGCTTCCTACTGAACTAGCCTGAATGGTTGGAGGCAGGAACAATTGTTGCTGATGTTGATTGCACTGGTTTCTATCCAGGAGTTCGAGCTTCTCTACTTCTCACTGAGCAGTGCGAGGATTTTCTTCCGAGGAGATCAGACAGCAGCTGAAGAAAGTCAGGAGCAAAAGGAAAAGGAAGGCAAGTGATCAGATCAGGTACTATTTACTGTCAGGTAACCAAACAGAAATGTAGTATTACACCAAAGTGCCTTTAGTCTGCCATAAGGAAGACTAAGATTTGCCATTAGTATTGCCCAGCACCCCTTACCGTCAGAGAAAGAGTGTCTGTGGATTTGCCTCCAGTGCTCCTGCAGCTTCTGCAGCCGCACAAGACTAGTTTAGTTCAAACCATCGGTAACCCGAACCCAGATTCGAACCTCCAACATGATGAGGAAGACTTTAGCGCCCAGGGCCCTCCTTGCCATCAGTGTTCTCGCAAATCCCAGTTCGTATACCTGGTTCTCATGAGCCACATGCCAGCAGCCCGCAGCCTGGTGTGAGTCCTTTGACCCTGTGTGGGTTCCTTGCCCTTGAATCACCAACAGCTCATAGCCTGTTGTATGTCCTTCAGCTTCAGCCACCGTGTTCACCATCCTTGGGGTCATTCCCTCTACTTCTCCTCCTCAAAGGGATGTGTTTCCCCCATTCCTGCTGCCCTTTGCCAATTCACTGCAACACCTCGAGGCCCCTGCCGAACACAGGTGCCGCCATCTTGGGCCCAGATCCTGCAGTTGCAGGATTTTAAACAAAACACCATTAGCTCCTTTAGCAGGCCATTTAAAGCCTGTTTGGACTGTTGGCAGTGGGACCCCATGGGAAGTTCTGAGTCTCCTCTCCATGACTCCAGTCTCCAGCAGTCCTTGCATGGTTTTAACTGAACTTTCTCTCTGTACTTTTATTTTGCACTTTCTTTGGTTGGCTTGTTTTAAACACCTCTGATGCAGGGAAACATTTCTGACCATCTACCCTCACTCTTATAATTTTGTACGTCTTAATCAATCTCTCCTCAGCCTCCTTCGTTACATAGAACATAAGCCCAGGAATCTCACTCCAAAGAACTCTCCAGTGTTTTAAAACGTTAGTCATGGAAAAGTACAGCACAGAAATGGGCTCTGTCAGTCTACCTTGTCCATGACTACTATGGAACAATTCCACTGTTCTTTTCTCTGAGAACATCTGTCCCCAGTTAAAACTGCCATCTTCCAGCTTCATCCCATTGAAATTAACCACTTTCCCAGTTCATCTGCGCCATCCTTGTCTAAAACGTCTGGGAGTTGTGGTCACTATCTCTGAAATGTTGATCCACTGAAGAGTCTGTCACCTGACCAACTTTATTATCCTGTAACTGATCCAATATGGATCTGCTCTAGTTGACCTGTGTGCATCAGTCCCTGTTGCACGTCTTTTTGTGTGTTGGTCCCCGCGGAGACCCAGGGGAGAACCCATGCAGACACAGGGAGAACATAAAAACTCCTGACAGACAGCGCGGTATTCGAACTCCTGTCCCAGTCGCTGGCGCTGTAAAGGCGTTGCACTGACCATGTGCCTCAAATGGTGGATGGTGGCTGTACCTTCAGCTGCTTAATCCCCCAGTTCTGGATTTCCTCCTGCCTTTGAGGAGTTCCTTTAATTCTACCTTTGTCCAGGTTGTGGACAACTGCCCTCTGGCTGGTCTGAGTCTCTGGGGCTTTCCCCAAGACTGGGTTGCATCCAGCCCAACTACTCCACAATGATTAACCCTTCCCTCCCAAACACCCATTATTTCTTACATCCATGGGCCTATCTAAGAGTCTTTTGAAAGTCCCTATTTTATCGACCTCTATCACCCCCTCTGGCAAAGCATTCCAGGCCTCTGACTCTCCCCTAAGCTTTCCTCCACTCACCTTAAATTAATGAGCTCTGGTATTTGCTGCTCTCACCCCAGGACAAAATTGCTGGTGTCAACTCTGACTAAGCCCCTCAATATCTTATACACCTCCATTAAAACAGACGTGCCAGTCTACACTAGGGCAGATGTAAGTCTGGGATTAGAGAATCTTTAACAAAACTGCTTATTTGCTTCCTTCAGATGAAACAGAAAAATCAGGCAACTGTAACGCCAAGGACGTGTCTTCAGAATCCGGCATGAAATGAAGTTTGTATCATGTCAAAGGAAAGCCTGTCCCCACCCACACTCTGTCCCCACCTCACCCCCACCCCAACCCCCATTCCTTCTCCATCCCCACCCCCCACTTTATCTGCTCCATCCCCAACTCCACCCCGTCCCCACCCCCAGCCCCATTCTGTCCCCACCTCCACTCCGTTCCCTCCCTCCCTCTGACCCCATGCCCAGACTCGCTCCGTCCCCATCCCCGTCTGTCCCTGGCCCCAACCTGCCCCTGTCCTTTCCCTTGTTATTCCAACAGGTTTTGGGCCAGTTTGGAGTCTCTGTTAGAAGGCTATGTGCTGGACAAATTGGCCTGGCTTCTTTCAAGCAGTGGCAGATTGTACCCTGACACCAGTGCCCATGAGGTGTTTCCGTCTGTACCACTCTGCTGGTTCATCAGCACCCCATATGAACATCAAAATGAATCCTTCCCACAGAAACGCTTACAGAACAAACAGCTGCTAAGGAATAGCTCCTGATGCTTGTCTGTCAGGATGTATTGAGGAAACCCGCTCATCTTAGCTTTTTTACTGTAGCCGGCCTGTCTAGAATGTGACTCTGCTTGTAATACTCAGGAATATTGTACCAAACAAATCACTCTAATCAGCCTCAGAATAAAGAATTAATATCTTTACCCTTGTGAAATTTTCACGATATACAAGCATGTGCTTCTGCTTATTTTGGAAGTGTCTCATGAAGCTGGTGTGATATTAGCACCTACCCCATGTTGGACCAGAACCACCTTGCGATGAGTGGAATAGACCATACCTTGGGTGGTGTGAGCACATCAGTGAGTTGGAAGTGCTGTGAGCTGAAGATGCAGGAGTCCCGAGGAATGAGGATTCAGTCTGTGTTGACACCCTTCATACTTCATTCTATCCTCTCTCATTCCTCACCCTCTCCTCTCCCCCATTCCATTTCACATCAGGGCTGTCACAGCCAACCAACTTTGGGACATGGGAGGGCGTACCTACTCCACACAGACAGCGCCGAAGGCCAGGATGGAACCCAGATCCCCAAAGGTGTGAGGCAGCAGCATTACCTGCTGCAGGGCAGCTCATCTGGACTGTGCTTGCTGGACCGGGAGAGTGTGCGAGGAGAAGGGCTGCATTCTCTGCAGTACAGCACCAAGGAAAAGCTCCTGCCAGGAACAAGACTGAGAAGGTGCGGCCTGTTATTCAGAGAGGAAGAAAGGACAAGGCTTAAGGGATGTTGGACTGGAAGCGGAAACGGGGAACAGCACCAGGATGTGACATGGATGAGGCAGTGATCAAACCCCCTGGTTCTGTGGTGTGGGGCTATGGTGGGTGGGGTGGTTCAAATTTAGATTTATCGGCAAGGTACCTACAATACAACCCCAAGATTCTTTTTCCTGTGGGCCAGGAAGAATTTTTTCAAAACTCAAGAAAAGATACAAAGGAAAGAAAAGTGCAAACAAACTGGAATACAGAAAATAAATCTTCAATCATAAACCAAAGAAGTCAAAGACCTCAAATGAAAGGCTGCGCAGGAGCAGGTAAAGTCATGCAGGGACAGAGCGGAGGGGCCTCAATGTGAACGGCCCAGTGTAGCAGTGGGAATTTCAGGTTTTGGTTCGCAAGGCTCCAGTAAGCAAAGGCAGGCAAGGACAGGTTTTTCTAACTCTTCTATCTATGTCATAGTGGGAATGATAGCCAGGGCAGGGACACTCTCCTCTTGGGTCGTTAGGGAAACCAACAGTACACCAGCGCTCCTGACAGACCGAGTTGGGGAATTGGAACTGGAGTTGGATGAACTCCGGATCATTTGGGACAGGACAGGAGTGACAGGGACACTATCACACCTAGGAGGCAGGAGGAGGGGAGATGGGTGATAGGCAGGAGAAGGGAAAGGGACAGGCAGGCAGTGACCATGTCCCTCAATAACAAGTATAACATTTTGGATACTGTTGGGGAGGACGACCTATCATGTTGATCGGGTCTTTGACATGGAGTCTGGTTCTGTGGCAAAGAAGGGAAAGGAGAAGTGGGGAGCTGTAGTGATAGGGGATTCCATAGTTAGGGGGACAGAGAAGAGGTTCTGTGGATGAAATGGAGAATCACAGATGGTATGTTGTCTCCCTGATGCCAGCTGCAATCAGAGTTAGTGCGTGATTGGTGAGTAGAAGTGTTTGGACTGTTTAAAAAGGGTGCGGAAGACAAAGTGTTAAGCTGAGTGTTGATTTGTAGAAGTGGGTAATCGAGTTAATTGGCAGGGACCAATAAAAGGAGGGTCAGTGAGGAGCAGCCCAGGGAAGGAGTGGAGCTTGAGGCTTTGATGAGCAGAGGCTGAGAAAGAGTTTGCTTGCTGGCTACCAGAGAGGTAAGGCCAGGTGAGGTAATTTAATCCTTTAGATAATGGAGTCAGCTAGTGCAGCAGATTGCTTTGGTTGTGGGATGTGGGAAATCGGGGATAGCGTACTTGTCCCAAGTGACCACATTTGCAGATATTCTGGAGGCCAGTAGCTGGGTGACTTGTCAGGAGAGGGAAGGGGAAGATGCAGACAGTGCAGAGTACCCTGTGGCCATTCCCATCAACAACAGGTATACATTCCATTTTGGATACTGTTGGTGGAGATCTATCAGGAATGAGTTGGTCATCACATTTCCGATGCAGAGCCCCCCCCCCAGCTCAGAAGGGGGGGGGAGATAAGGGGAGCGATGGTGATTGGGAATTCATTGGTTAGACAAATGGATAGGGGGTTCTGTGATCAATATTGAGCCTCCAGGTTGGTACATTGCCTCCCAGGTGCCAGGGTCAGGGATGTGTCTGATTGAATTCACAGCATTCTGGAGGGGGAGGGTGAACAGCTGGATGTTGTGGTCCACTTGGGGACCAGTGACAATAGACTGAAGTGGGGATGAGGTCCTGAAGGGAGAATATAGAGAGTTAGGAATGTTAAAATACAGGACCTCAAGGGTGGTGATCTCAGGATTGCTGCCTGTGCCACGTGCCAGAGGGTCGGAATAGGAAGTTACGGCAGATGAATGTGTGGCTGGTGCAGGGGTTCACATTTCTGGATCATTGTCTTCCTCTTCTGGGGAAGGTCTGATCTGTACAAAAAGGACTGGCTGCTTCTGAACTGGAAGGGGTCCAGTATCCTGGTGCTTAGGTTTGCTCGAGCTGTTGGGGAGGGTTTAAACTAGTTTGGCAGGGGGGTGGGAATCAGAGTGTGAAGGCAGAGATTAGGGGAGAAGGGAACCAGGGTGTTGGGGACAAGAAAGAGGAAAATAGAAAAAGGTCAAAAATAATGTGCTGCAAAGATGATAAAAGGGAGGTGAAAAGACGGGATAATTTGCAGCAAAATCGATAACAGATACTGGTCTCGGGGTAAATGCACGAAGAGTTAGGAATAAAGTAGATGGTCTTGTGTACAGCTACAGATTAAAAGAGACGTGGCCATTGTGGCCATCACCGAGACATGATTTAATGATGGATGTGAATGGGAGCTGAATGTCCAAGGGTACACAATGTAGAGGAAAGATAGGCAGGTAGGTTGAGGAGGTGGCATGGCCCTGATGGAAGCAATAATATTAAATCACTAGAAAGAAGAGACATAGGGCCAGAAGTGGTCGAATCCTTATTAGTTAAAAAATAATTATATACAGGCCTCCAAATAGCAGCCAGAAGTGGACTACGACTTACAGCTGGAAATAGAAAAAGTGTGTCAGAAGGAAAATGTCACAATAATTATGGGAGATTTGGAGATGAAAGGGGATTGGGAAAGTAGGGAAGGTTCTAGATCTCAAGAGAGAATTTGTAGAATGCCTTTGGGATGGGGTTTTTGGAATAATTTGTTGATAAACCCATCAGGGGATCAGTGGTTTTGGATTGGGTGATGTGTAATGAATTGGATATTTGTGAATTAAAAGGTAATGGAGCCCTTAGGAAGTAGTGATCATAATATGATTGAGTTTCATTTCAAATTTGAAAAGAAAAAGCTGGTATCAGATGTGTTAACATTTCAGTGGAACAAAGGAAATTACAGTGGGATGAGAAAGGAACTGTCCCAAGTTGACTGGAAAAGTCAGCTTGATGGAGGGATGGCAGAGCAGAATTGGAGATATTTCTACAAGAAAAAAAGTGCAGGATAGATAAATTCCAAGAAGAAAAAATTACGAATGGAAAAATGGCACAAATGTGGCCAACAAGAGAGGTCACAGCTAAAATCAAAGCAAAATGGAGGGCAGACAAGGAAGCAATGCCAGTAAGTGGTGATTCTGCCACACCCACAGGAAAAAGAATCTCAGGGTTGTGTGATGTCATTGAACTCTGACAATAAATCTGAAATGAGTGGAAAAACAGGACTGGGAAACTTTAAAAACTTACAGAAAGAGACAACGTCAGAAAAAATGAATGATGAAAGGAAGTTGACAACATACAAAAGGATACGAAATTTTTTAATGTATGAAAAGTAAAAGAGAGACACAGGTAGATAGAGGACCAATTGACAATGATGCTGGAGAAATAATGAGTTACAAAGAGATGGCATTGGAACTAAATGAGTATTTTGTGTCAGTCTTCACTGAGGAAGACAATAGCAATATACCTGATAGAGGACACAGGGAATAGAATTAAGTACAGTCAAGATTACTAGAGAGATGGTACTTAGTAAACTGAATGGACTAAAGATAGATAAGTCTCCTGGGCCAGATGAGGTGCACCCATGGGTTCTGAAGGAGGTGGCTTTAGAGATTGTGGAGGGATTGGAAATCCCGATGAATGTACCTTTGCTGTCAGGATGTTGCAGGGCTTTGTGTAGAGCCAGTGAGATGGCATCTAAGGGGAGCACTGCTAATGTAACAGTTCACACAACACTGTTACAGCCCCATCAACAGGGACCGGGGTTTGAATCCCGTGCTAAGTAGTTTGTATATTCTCTCCATGTCTGCGTGGGTTTCCTTCGGGGGCTCTGGTTTCCTCCCACCCTTCAAGGTGTACCAGGGGTTGTAGGTTAATTGGGTGTAATTGGCTGAAATAGTATGTCTAAATTTGAAATGTAATCTGCCATAGACCTGTTGCTGTAGTAGGCGAATTGGAATGGATCCATGCCTCTGCTCAGACCACAGCTGGTCTACTGAAACAGCACCTCTCAAAACACTTCATCCCGTGGACAACAAAGATTTTGCTTTCTGAACACTTTTGGGTATATTTTAATGATTTTGGGCTGCTGATCATGAAAATCACCTTAAAATTTCATCTCTCACACTATTTTAAGAGAAATTTATGATTTCCTAAGTCTACTTCAAGCATGCAAAACCATGCAGTGCAACATATTGAAAATTAATTTTCTACATTTGCACTTGGACTTCTTCCCCGCTGATCTTGGTGCCATCAGTGACGAATGTGGTGATAGGTTTCACCAGGACATTGCGACCTTGGAAAAGCAATATCAAGACAACTGGAATCCATCAATGCTGCCCGACTATTGTTGGACACTGAAACAAGGGGCATCAGATGCTGAGTACAATCGGAAATCAGTGGCAAAACATTTTTAGGTTAATTGAACCTAATTAGCGATTAAACATGCTAAATTCAATAAAAGCTCATTTTGTAGCGTGTGCTACACGAAGAACGATACTGGGTGTAAGAACGATACACAGTCGAGTCGAGGTCGGAGACTGATTTATTGCTCTGACAGCTGTTTATAGTCACTCCCTGCCTCTTGATGACAGAAATGATGTCATCACAGCACCAGCCTCTGACTGGCCAGTGTTTCTGCTCTTTCTCACCATGTGGGAGGTCACACGGAATGATGGCCATTTCTCCCTGCAGGACTCTCGGGATCAATGTTTTCACCAGCCATTTTGTGAGCCAGGACGCAACTCAGTTCACAGGCCACTACAAGATCCCCACACCCCCCCCCCCCCCAGAACTGGCGATTGGAGTGTCTGTTTCCACTCTGTGTCACAGGGGCTGAGTCTTGACTGGCTGGCTAATGCTTATATGGGCCGGTTTCAGATAGTCGAGGGTGAAGGTTTCCTCTGTCGGCAATGTCCAATACACACATTGACCCATTATGCCTGATGACTCAATTACCCTGTATGGCCCTTCATGTGGCCATTGGAAGGGGGCCCAGTGCACTCCCCTTCACACAAAATTGTATTCCCAGGGGTGCAGATGAATGATTTGTGCTGTCTGTATGGCAGGGGGCTGTCTTTCCCTCAGCTGTTTTAGTGCAATTGTGGGGGAAAGGAAACTTATTTCGGCACCGGTGTTCACAGTTGCCAGATGTGCTTGGGGCTTGATGATCTATTCCAGGGACTCTGGGTGACAGCCGTTGGTCCCTGCGGGGCCCTCGCAATTGCCATATTCACTGGCAGTTTTGTGAGCCAGGTCGCGACTTGGTTCGTGGGCCACTACAATTTAATATTTCAGATTTATTGTCAGAGTTCAGTGACATCACACAACCCTGAGATTCTTTTTCCTGTGGGTGCAGCAGAATCACCACTTACTGGTATTGCAAAAATAAACTGTGCACAACGTACAAATGTAAACAAATAAAAGAACTGTGAACAGATAATGAATGTAAACAAATCGACTATGCAATACAGAGAGAACAAATCAATAATGTGCACAAGTCAGAGTCTGTAAATGAGTCCCTGATGGAGTTTGTTGTTGAGGAGTCTGACGGTGAAGGGGGAGCAGCTGTTCCTGAACCTGGTGGTGCGAGTCTGTGGCACCGATACCTCTTTCCTGATGGCAGCAGTGAGAACAGAGTGGGTGCTGGTGGTGTGGATCTTTGCTGATTGATGCTGGTCTGACAGCAGTGTTCCCTGTAGATGTACTCAGTAGTGGGGAGGGTTTTGCCTGTGATGTCCTGGGCTGTGTCCACGACCTTTCAGAGGGCTTTACGGTTAGGGGTATTGGTGTCCTGTGATGCCACCCCTGTAGAAATTTGCCAGGGTTTCCGATGTCATACCAAACCTCCAAAAACTCCTGAGGAATTAGAGGTGCTGATGGGCTTCCTTCACGATGTTGGGTCCAGAAAAGATCCTTCGGGAGATTGATTTCCAAGAACTTAAATTTGCTCACCCTCTCCATCTCTGATCCCCCAATGATCACTGGATTGTACACCTCTGGTTTTCCCTTCATGAATTTTGGTGACGTTGAGTGCAAGGTTGTGGCTGGTGCACTATTAAGCTAAGTTTTCAATCTTATGCTGACTTTATAAAACCCACTCCTGTGATATAGTCAGGAAATTTGTAGATGGTGTTATTGTTGTACTGAGCTGAACAGTCCTACGTGTAAGGTGAATAGAGCAGGGGGCTAAGAACACAGCCCTGTGGTGCTCCAGTACTGATGGAGATTGTGGAGGAAAAGTGCTTACCAACTTCTCCTAATCTGCCAAAGTCCTGCAGCCTCACCACCCATTTCTCCATTGACCTTCGTATCATCTGCGCAAACTTGGCCACAAAGCCATTCATTCCATAATCCATATCATTCATATACAACAAAAAATGAAGTGGCCCCAAACCCCGACCCCTGTGGAACCCCACCAGCCAATCAGAACATGATCCCTGTATCCTAGCTCTCTGCTTCCTGCCAATCAGCCAATGTTCTCCCCACACTAGTATGTTTCCTGTTGTACCACGGGCTCTTATCTTGTTAAGTAGCCTCATGTGCAGCAACTTGTCAAAGGCCTTCTGAAAATCCAAATACACAACATCCACCGTATCTCCCTTATCCAGCCTGTTTGTCACTTCCTCAAATTCCAATAGGTTTGAATACAATATTTATTTTAATCGATTCAAATTTTAATTCCTCAAAAATTATTTGAGAATTAAATGTTTGTGTTAGGAATTTTTTATTGAAATGGCAAGTGGCTAGGGTTTCTTTGGAGAAATATGATTTAGGAGGTTTACAATTTTATGAATTATAAAGCAGCACAGTTGAGATTTATTACTGCAATGTATGATGTTAATAGGAGAAACAGAACCACAGCAGAGCAGTAAAAGTAGCCAATCACTGCTGGTGGATTGCAAGGGGCCCAATCAGATCCAAGATAACCAGTCGGTAGCTGGCTCTAAAAGATGGAGCTACCACTGAATAAACTCTGTATCAAATACACCCTACTGGTGTGTGGTCTTTCTTATGCAGATTCAAGCTACAGCCTTAGGACTATAACCAAGAGCTAGAACCTAGCTGGAGCCGTAGTGACAGTGGTGACCCCTAGCTGGTCCGAAGATGGAAGAGCAACCTGCGATCAATGCCGTAGCATTGAAGCTGCCCAGCTTCTGGATGTCACAACTACATTAGTTCCAGCAAGCTAAGCCACAGTTTGGCATTCAACAGATCTCCACCGACGACATGCACTACTACCACGTGGTCAGCGCCCTTGATCAGGACACTGCAGCCTTCTTCCAGCAGCCCCTGGAACAAGGAAGGTATGTGGCCATCAAAGAGCTGTTAACCCGCCCTTTTGGGCTGTCAAAGAGTGAGTGACTGTTGCATATTGATGGTTTGGGGGACAGAGCCCCTTCTGCTCTCATGAGCAACATGCTCGCTTTCAACGATGGCCACACCTGCCCTCTGTTCCAGCAGATCTTCCTGAGGACATCCAGCTGCTCATCACGGAGGAAGACTTTGATGACCCCAGGAAGGTGGCTGCCTAAGCTATGGGCAGTGAAGAGGGACACCTGCGCATTGCTGAAACTGGTGACAGGACTTTCGTTCTTTCCCCATGCCATCGACGATGAAGGGACTACAAGAGTTTGCAGGTAGGGTCAACTTTTAGTGCAGCTTCATACCTGCAGCCGCCCGCATCATGAGCTCACTTTCCCCTCAATAAAAACATACAATGGATCCAGGAGGCACCAAAAATGCCCTACCCTCCTCGTGCACCCACGGACAGATGCCCCGATCACCCTCACAAGAGACACCTCCAGCACAGTGGTCGGGGATGTAGTTGAGCAACTGGTGAATGGACAATGGCAACTGCTGGCCTTTTTCAGTAAACACCTCAGGTCACTAGAGCTCGAGTACAGTGCCTTTGATAGAGAACAGTTAGTCTTATACCTGGCAATTCAGCACTTTTGTTACTTCCTGGAGGGCAGGAAGTTCAAAATTTACATGGACCACAAACCTGTGGTCAGCGGCACCTGTCCTACATTTCTGAATTTACAGCGGACACTGAATATATAGCCAGCAAATCCAATGTGGTGGCCGATGCCCTATCCCGTCCAGCTATCTTGGCAGCACATGACCCTACCCCTGGCATCGACTACGCAGCCCTGGCTGATGCGCAGCAAGCAGACCCTGCATTCTGGCGTACTGGACAGCGCTCACCAGCTTACAACTGGAGGACATCCAGATCGCCCCCGGCAATCACACGCTGCTCTGCAACACCTCAACGGGTAAACCTCGCCCTGTCATTCCAGCTGCATGGAAGAGGCGGGTTTCCGACGGTCCACAACTTGGCTCACCCCGCCATCAGAACTACAGTCAAAATGGTGGTGAACAGGAATGTCTGGTATGGCCTCCGCAAAGAGGTCGCCCTGTGGGCCAGGACTTGTACTCAGTGCCTGTCATCCAAAATCCAGACTTGTATCAAAGCTCCACCACAGACATTCAAGCCAGCACGTCACCCTTTCAGCCATGTGCACATTGACATTGTGGGGCCCCTACACACATCCAGAGGTAGATGTTCCCTTCACACAATGGTTGGCCAGAGGTGGTGCCGCTATCAAAGGCTTCCACAGAAGTATGGGCACGGGCTTTACTCAACACTTGGTTAGCGTGTTTTGGGGTTCCCAAACACCTTATGTCAGACAGGCGGGCCCAATTCACTTCCAGTCTGTGGACCACCTTAGCCCACGCCCTGGGGACCCAACTCCATCACACCACAGCATATCACCCACAAACCAACGAGTTGGTGGAGAGATTCCACAGACACCTTAATGGCACGGCTTAACGGACCTAATTGGGTCGACGAACTCTCTTGGGGTGCTGTTAGGCATCCACACTGCACCCAAGGAGGACCTCAAGGCATCCTCTGCCGAGTTAGTCTATGGCACACCCCTAGATATACGGGTGAATTCATGATGGCTCCTGAGGACTTGGGGGACCCCCAATGACCACATTGTCCTGACTACGCAAGCCCCTCGGCACCCTGGCCTCCGCTAAACCTAGCCCCCACAGCCAATGCTGTACTTATGTCCCAAGGAATATTACTGACTGTAAATATGTGCTTGTTCGGCACAGGGTTCACCGCCATCTCTACAGCAGCCTTATGAGGGGCCATACTGTGTCCTCAGACAGAACGGCTCCACTTGTGTTTTGGACATTGACGGCAGGAAAGAGACTTTCACTCTCGACCAGTTGAAGCCGACCTATTTGGACTTTGACTATCCCATCACTCACCTGACCCCATTGCGCAGGGGTCGGCCTCTTAAAGGAAGGGGGGTCATGTAGCAGTCCATGATTCGGGCAGACACACGAAATGGTTGTCAAACGCAGCGACTGGCAAAGCATCGTGCGGGCTGAAATGCCCGTTTCCATAGTCTGCCAGCAGAGCGCTGAAACTGACCAATCATTGCTGGTGGATCGCAGGGGGCCCAATCAAGGCTCGGGCATCCGAGGTAACCAATCGGCACCTGGCCTACTCAAGCCATGCCTTGGTGGTGATACAGCTGGGGTGACTATAAAAGGCAGAGCAGTCACTGAAAAAAACTCAGTGTCGAATACACTCTACTGGTGTGTGTGTCTTTCTTCTCCTTAGGGCTATAACCAAGAGCTAGAACCTAGCTGGAGCCATAGTGACCTCGCTACAAGGTAGATTTTAAAAAACCAAATAGATGAACATAGATAGATCAGATCTGTTGAGAGAATATGAAAAGTACAATCAATGTGAGATATTGATTAGTTCAATATAATTTTAATCATCAGTTATATTTAACACCACAAAAGTTACATAATATGATTTATATTTATTCAGATTTATGTTTTAAATGTGGACAAGAAGTCAGTACCTTTTTTGCATTCAACTTGGCCGTGTTCCACAATTAAACCTTTTTGCCCTGAAATGGGTAATTTATTAGAACGAACAACTGGAGTGAGATTCCCACAGGATCCCATATTATTTTTACTGGGAGATGTTAGAGGGATTAAACCTAAATTAAAACTGAATATGTATCAAGTAAAATTTGTTCAAATTGCCTTTGCAACAGCTCAAAAATGTATGGCTATAAAGTGGAAGTCAGATACTGATCTGGGAATGGAGAGACAGCAGGTAGAAGTTCGGAGTTGGATTCCACTTGAGATTCCAATTTAAGAGAGAAATATACGTTTTGTGAAATATGGAGCCAATATTTACAGACTGTTGATATTAAAATTTAAATGAATGTCGAACTTTCGCCTTCTCTATATATTGAGATATTTAAAGGCAGCAGGAAGTGAAGTTCTGTTATGGTTTCTCATCCTTTTTAGGCTTTGTAGGGGGTTGGGGGAAGGGGCAGGGGACCTTTCTTCTTTTCATTTTCTTTTTACATGTATTTGGATTAAGTTTGAAATGTTGTAATATGTTGGCTGAGTGGTTTTATTTTAAATAAAGTTTTTTTTAAATTCCAGCAGTTTGTTGGGTGAGATTTTCCATGAAGGAAACCCTGCTAGCTTTGCCCCATCCTGTCATGTACCTCCAAGTTATCCATAATCTCATCCCTGACATTCGACTCCAACCAACAGTGTATTTTTATCCTTGTTATTTCGGCACAATATCAAGGGCCTGTATTATGCTGTAGTATTCTATTTCTTGGTTCAACCCACGATGATTCTATATCTTCTGATCCTATATCTCCTCTTTCTAATGATTTACTGTTATTCCTTACCAACAGAGCCACACCCCCACCCCACTTCCCCACTGCTTACCTGCCTATCCTTTTGATTCACTGTATACCCTTGGACATTCGGCTCCCAATGACGTCCATCCGTTAGCTACTTCTCCGTATTGGGCACATCATCCCTACTAACCTGTAGCTGGACTACAAGGTCGTCCACTTCATTTCTTATGCTGCCTGTGTTTAAACACAAAACCTTTTGTGGACTCTGTCCCTGTTACAGGGCAACTCATCCCACTGGCTGTAATTTTGCCCCCTCTGCCCATCCTTCCACACAAACTCCCTACCAGCTGTCCCAACTTGTGCACCAACCACCTCTTCCTCTGCCTCTTCACTTTGATTCACACCCTCTACAAATTTAAACAGCCTCCAATAGCATTAACAAACCTCCCTGCCAAAGTTCCTCTCTAGTTTAGAGTTTACAACTCATTCCATTTGTACAGGTCACCCCATCCCCAAGGACTTGAAACCCTGCCCCGCCCCATCTCCTCAGCCACACGTTTGTCTGCCCTATCTTTCCATTCTGCCTTTCCCGAGCTCAGGGCACTGGGAGTAATCTTCATATGACCGCATTGGAGCTCCTGCTCTTCAGCCTCTTTCCTAACTCCCTAAACTTACTTTGCAGAACTTCTACCCACTCCTACCAATATTATTGATACCAATATATACCATGACCTCTGACTTAAGAAGATTCTGCACCCACTCAAAGACATCCTGGACACAAGCACCAAGGAGGCAACACATTGTCCTGGAGTCTCTTTGGAGGCCACAGAATCTCCTATCTGTTCCCCTGCCAATCGAGTTCCCTATGACTATCGCTGTACCTGACTTCACCCTTCCGTTCTGAGGCTCAGAGCCCATCACGGTGCTATTGGTCTGGCTGCTGCTGCCTGGCCCAGATTGGTCATCCTCCTCAGCAGTATCCAAAGAGTTATCGTGTTGCTGAGGGGAATGACCACAGGTGTACCCTGACCTGCCTACCTCCCACCCTCCAAGTGGGTTAACATCCACTTCTCCGGTTTCTGTTAAACCCCTCCCACCCCCTTCTTGTTTCCTCAGTTGCCTCTCCCCCAGCTCAGCCTCTCTCTCTTCCCTTTTCCCTCTGTTTCCTTTCACGGAGCCAAAATCAATTCTCACCTTCCCTCTCATCATATCAAATTAACACCTTTTGTTGGTCTGGATTCCTCCCCCTGTCAGTCTTCCATCTTTATTCTGACACTTTCCTGTTCTTCGTTTATACTTCAAGGAAGGGCTCAGGCCAGAAACGTCGGTAATATATTATTACCTCTTAAAGACGCAGCGAGACCAGCTGAGTTTGTCCAGCATCTCTGTGGTTTTTCCTCATCAAAACCTCACTGCCTCATCAACTAAAGCACAGAAAATTTCAACTCAGAAAACAGCCCCTTCGGTCCTTTGAGTTGGTGCTGAACTATTATTCTGCCCAGTCCCACTGACTTGCATCCAGTCCATATCTCTCCCATCCAAATTTTACTTCAATGTGAAAAACTTCAGCTAGCTGCTTGTTTCTTACCACCTCCACTCTCTGTGTGAAGTTGCTCCCCCTAAATTTTACTCTTCTCACTCTGAACCAATGTCCTCTGCTTTGTATCTCACCCACCCCTCAGTGGAAAAAGCCAACCTACATTTACTCTGTCTATCCTCCTCATAATTTTAAACACTTCTATCAAATCTCCCCTCATTCTTCTACGCTCCAGGGAATAAAGTCATACCTGTTTAACCTTTCCCTGTAACTCAGTTCCTGAAGTCCAGTAAATCCCTAGTAAATTTTCTCTGCCCTCTTTCTTTCTTATTGATAACTTTCCTGTAGTTAGGTGACCAACACAATGGTCCCAGCACCGATCCCTGAGGAAGGTAGGCCTCAAAGGGAGGTGATGGAACCAGAATGGATTCTGTGTGTGCTGCTTTATAAGGGATTGCCAACCAAATGGACAATATGTTTTTGGAAATGAAAACTAAAATGAGTACTATGTGTGAAGAAATGACAAATATGAAGCAAGATATGTCTGTAGTTAAAAGTGATATTAATAGATGTATAAAATCAGTAGATACCGTAAAAGATAATTTTTTTAAAAAATTGAAGCTGCTTATTTTGAATATAAAAATCAAGTTGAACTTAATAGGGAAAAAGTGGAAGATTCTTTTGTGGATTGGGGGATTCAGAAAAAAGAATTATTGACAAAAATTGATTCATTGGAAAATCAAAGTCGGAGGAATAATGTGAAAATAGTGGGTCTCTGAACAAATGTCTGGCTGTGGGGGGTGGATGGCACTGAAATCTTTGACAGTCATCTGCTGCCAGAGGGGTTTACACACCCAGATTTTTAGGCATTACTACCTCTGGGTGGTATTTTTTAGGGGTGATTTTTTTCTTGAATTTTTTTCTTGACATTTTATAGGCAAGGGATTGTGTTTTAAAGATTTGTCAAGGGAGCGATATTTAGTAGTGTGTGATCATATTGTTAGTGTGTAGAAATGTCTAATTTGAAATTTGCAACTTTTAATGTTCAAGGGTTGAATAATCCAATTAAGCGGAAACGAGTTTTGGCCTATATTAAAAAAATGAAAGTTCACATTGCTTTTTTGCAAGAAACACATCTGACTGAAAAAGAACACTTGACATTGATGAGTGATTGGGTTGGTCATGTGTTTTCTTCTTCTTTTAATTGTAAGGCGAGTGGTGTAGCAATTTTAATTCATAAGTGTTTGCCTTTTGAATTACAATCTTTGGAGGAAAATGCTGGGAGAGTTTTGAGGGTGAATTGTAATATTTTTGCTGAATCTTAGACTTTGCTTAATGTCTATGCACCTAATATCAATGATGAACGTTTTATTTTAGAAGCTTTTTTGTTGTTAAATCAGACAAATGAAAATATCTTAGTTGGGGGAGACTTCAACTGTATTTTGGACCCTTTATTGGATAGATCTCCACAAAGTATAAGAAAATCAAAGATGACGATACAAATTGGGGCTTTGATGAAAGATTTAAATTTGGTGGATATTTGGAGAAGAGTTAATCCTACTGAGAAAGATTTTTCTTTTTATTCATTTCGGCATGATTCATTTTCCAGAATAGATTTTTTTTGGTATCGGCACATTTACAGGTCAGAGTACTACAGGCTGAGTATAAAAGTAGGGTTATATCGGATAATTCTTTGTTTTTTTTCTTGTATAAGTTCAGAAGTGGTCCGTTCATCTTGTAGATGGAGGTTTAACACAATGTTACTGAAAAAATCAGAGTTTGTTACTTTTGTTAAAGAACAGATTATTTTGTTCTTGGCTGAGAATGCTAATTCTGTAGTCATTTTGTATCACTGAAAGCTTATTTAAGAGGGCAGATTATTAGTTATACTACGAAAGTTAAGAAACAATACATGGCAGAAAGTTTGGAGTTGGAGAAACGAATTGCTGAGTTAGATTTTCAGAAAGATGTGGCAGAAGATTTAAAATAAGCAGCTTTGATAAATTTGAAATTACATTACAAACCTATCAATTTGAGCATTTAAATAATCGATCTAAGCAGGGTTATTATGAATTGGGTGAGAGGGCACATAAAGTACTTGTGTGGCAATTAAAAATGGAACAGGTATCATGGACCATTAATGCTGTTAAAAATAATTCAATAGTTACCTATAAACCTCAGGAAATTAATTACCGATTTTATTCATTCTATCAAAAATTATATACTTCTGAGGGGAAGCAGGATAATGGTTTTATTGAATCTTATTTATCTAAATTAACGTTACCAGTATTAGGGGAGGAAGATGTTATGGAATTGGAATCTCCAATTACAGATCTTGAGATTAAGGAGGCTATACAGGAGATGCCAAATGGAAAGTCACCAGGGGATGATGGAATTTCTGTGGAATTTTATAAAATCTTTACAAAGATTTATCTTCTGTATTTGGGGATGTATTACAACAAATAACTGAAGAACAGGTGTTATCGGAATCTTGTTCGACTGCTTTAATCATTGTAATTCCGAAAAAAGATAGAGATCCGTTGAAAGTGTCTTCATATAGACCTATTTCTTTATTGAATGTAGATTTAAATAAAATGGTGAGGGAATTTTTATGGAAAGGTAAATTACCGCGAGTAGCATTGTATAAACTCACATGGAAATATGCATTAGGTGGACTTCAGTTACCTTATTTTCAAAATTATTATGAAGTAGCTCAGTTGAAATTTGTTAGCAGGTTGATGGACATGGATCAATCTGCAAGTTGGGCGAAAGTGGAGATGGCTTCTATTTCTGAAGTTGAGGTGCATCAATTTATATTTCAATGGAATATGAATCTGTTGCGGGAATGTAATATGCTGGTATTAAAACATTTGTTAAAGGTTTGGACTAAAATAAGATTTTAGGATCAAAAGGTACATTATCAATTTTAACCCCATTATATAATAATCAGCTTATTCCTTTTTCAAGGTTCAATAATCATTTAAAGAGTTGGGACTTTAAAGGTATAAAGACATTGCAGGATTGTTTTGAGGAAGTTCAACTTCTTTCTTTTAACCAATTGAGGGAACGATTTGATATATCTGAAAAATCTTTGTTTGTGTATTACCAGGTTAGAGCTTTGTAAAAGATATTTATGGTAAAGAGATGATTTTACCTGTATTGACGAAATTTGAATCTTTGATTTCCTCTATACCAAAGAAGGATTATATTTCAGTTATGTATCAAGTGTTACAAGATAGTATGGCTAAACCAGAATGGGAGAAGTCTAAGCTTAAATGGGAAAGTGATTTAACCTTTATTTTTCCGGAAGGTAATTGGGCTGATATGTGTTATGATAGTAGAACTAAATTGACGAATGTACGATATGGAATGGTTAATTATAATTTTTTCCATCAGTTATATTTAATTCCGGAGAAATTGAAAAAATATCGTTTTAGTAACTCGGATTCTTGTTTCAGATGTGGCTTATATACTGGAACTTTTTTTTACATGCTGTTTGGTCTTGTGTTAAAGTACAACCATTTTAGATAGGAATTAGGTTAGTTTTGGAAAGATTATACAATATTAAACCCATCCATTTTTTTATTGGGTTATATGGCTTCTTTAAGGGGATTAGGATTGGATAATTTTCAAAATGCATTTGTACGTTTAGTATTGTCTGTAGCACGAAAATGTGTAGCAAGTACATGGAAAGATAATATAGAGATTAGTATAATATGCTGGCATAATAAATTGAAAGCTTGAATTGTTATGGAAAAAATTACATATAATTTGCATGATAATTATTCATTTTTTTGTTAAAAAGTGGTTTCCTTATTTGGAATATATGCATTTAGATATATTTTGATTTATTGTAAATACTTTCAGTTTTTATTTTCATTTATATTTGGCTCTCCTTAAGAGAGCTGGCTGATGGGGTGGGGGTTTTTTTGTATACTTATACAAAATTATTCTTATTGGATTGTATGTTTTTTTAATGATTCTTTATATAATTTTTTTTTAAAAACCATGGTGTCTGCACTTTTGTGTTTTACATTAGAGAGGGAGAGTGTTCAGTTTCCCAGAACAAGTTTCTAGCCAACTCCCCCACCACCCGATATGACGATGTCTCTCTAAGCGCTCAGCACACACATAAATAAATGATTATCGAGCTGTGTGCGGTTTGAACATTACTCTGCATGTGTGAGAAACTGATCAATGGCTAAAATCCAGCAAAAGGCACTCATGCATGGAACTGCTGACTGAACACGATGCTGCAGGTCTGAATTCTAGTGCACACTCACAAGTTGACAAATTTGGTGAAATAATTGTAGCAATAAGAAAGTTTATTACATATTTGGTGAAACATGGTCTTGACAGTCCATTGGATGGTGTTAAGAGATGTCATGAAAATCAAACCTTTACTAGCTAAAGCTGTCTGCCCGGTGAAGCATATTAACGAGTTCCTGAGCCTTTTTTAATTGTAAGTTGGATTGTGTAGATCAGCCATTCTCAACCCTACTTTCCGTTTCTGGCCCCCTTCCCTGTGAACCAGTCAAGTTTTAGTTTCTTCTGTACTTCTCTCCTACTGATACATAAAACTACTTATGTTACGTGAGGTGAAAAGAAAACCAGGTTTGAATTTAAATGTGCTGTGAGCCCCTGTTGAGAATGGCTGGACTGTAGCTTAGCCCTAATTTACCCCAAATTACAAGTACATGAATAAACACTGATTCAGTTTCCCCACAGCTTCACCCGTGTAGAGTTCAGAAAAAGTCAGATCAGAGAAGTAAAGATTGCAGGTTTTAATTGGGGAGGGGGCACATCAGGCTTCTGATTCCAAACAAGTGTCGTTTTCATCTTTATCCGTCTGATGGAGAAGAAAGAATTGCCCGTCTGTGTTGAGTTTTGTTGATTTCATTAACTCAGCCAAAGCTTCAGGGTCCTAAAAGACAGAATTGTTGCTATATGTTAAAAAAACTGAATGCACTTTGCCCTCCATAGGTAGGTAACAACTGTCCTGTCTTGGTGGGAGAAACAGAGGCATTTCTCGCTGCTGGTTTTCCTCCATCCACATCCGACCCTCTCGCCTTTCCCAGTTCATCCACTGAAAACATTAACTCACATTTCCCTGTAACTCTAGCATTTTGGTTCACTCCACACTCCCAGAGCTGCAAGATTTTGCTTTAGTTTGAGAAGTGAGAGGAAAGCTCACTCCACCCCGACGATTGGAGCAGAGCATGAAGGGTAGGAAAGGGAAGAACTGAGGCAGGCAGCATCTCCCCTGATCAAATCGTTTGGATATTCTCCATGATGAGCCCCTGCCTTTCCAGTGCAGATCAATTCTGTCCTTTGATATTTTGCTTTAATAGATTCACTGGCCTGCAATTACCAGCCTTGTCCCCATGATCCCCTTCAACATGCTCCCCAGTCACCTGAGGCCAAAGGCTTGGAAATATGCCAGCCACCCACAGTACCACAGAATGGTCCAGCACAGGAACAGACCCTTAGGCCTACGTGTCAGTGTTGACCACAATGCCAATCTAAATACAATAATGCCTACGTATGGTCCATGAATCCTGCTGAATGTATCGGCCTGTCTGTCCCTCCTGGAATTCTCCAATGGCAAAGTCCAACCCCATCTCAATACAGAGAGAGCCCACTTCTCTTCTCTGGCTCCACACAGATTATCTCCACAGCCCTGCTAACCCTTTACAAAAACTCTTGGGAGTTCAGATCAGCCATGACCTTTGCAATGTATTCTCGCAGTTTCAACGTTGAAATCGGCCTGCCCCAATTCAGATCCATTTCCTGACCATCCCAATCCCGGATATTTCCTGACCATCCAATCTTCCAGGAAAGGCCAGCACACACACAAACAGCAAGGCTCACTGAAGATATCTGGCCATTCATTTATCTCACCTCTGAAACAATTCCTTTGAAGGTAAAAACAGATCCCTATTTCAAATTATCCATATATGCACGAGCAAGAACTAACACCAAATGGGTAGAAGACATTGAGTGTCACAAGCTGCCAGCACCCAAATCCGAGTTTAAGATTCTCTTGCATTACAGCCTGCAGCATTTATTAAAGCCAGTTGAACACTCACCTTGGCAGCCTCAGTAATTTTCCTTCCGAAATCTATTACGGAGCAGATCTGTCAGACAAAGAGAATACGTCAGGCAGAACAGCCAGTGCCAGCCCACTGGTGGGGCAACCAGCCCACTGGTAGGGCGGCCAGCCCACTGGTAGGGCGGCCAGCCCACTGGTAGGGCGGCCAGCCCACTGGTAGGGCGGCCAGCCCACTGGTAGGGCGGCCAGCCCACTGGTAGGGCGGCCAGCCCACTGGTAGGGCGGCCAGCCCACTGGTAGGGCGGCCAGCCCACTGGTAGGGCGGCCAGCCCACTGGTAGGGCGGCCAGCCCACTGGTAGGGCGGCCAGCCCACTGGTAGGGCGGCCAGCCCACTGGTAGGGCGGCCAGCCCACTGGTAGGGCGGCCAGCCCACTGGTAGGGCGGCCAGCCCACTGGTAGGGCGGCCAGCCCACTGGTAGGGCGGCCAGCCCACTGGTAGGGGCTTTAACAGTTGAGGTGGTGGATCAGCCACCACACTGGTAGGGTGGCCAGCCCACTGGTGGGGCAGCCAGCCCACTAGTAGGGTGGCCAGCTCACGGGTAGGGCAGCCAGCCTACTGGTAAGGGCTTTAACCGTTAGCTGGTGGATAAGCGGCATCTTTGAATCTACATCAGGGACGGGTGCCCTGACAAGCCCACAGTGAGGATCCGACCTCTGTCTCCTTTTGCCGATTTGCTCTCACTGGCTCTGCGACTGAGGGCAGACGGAGGCAACTGCCATGCAGAGACATACACAGATCCCCGTTCATCACCTGAAGCGAGGAGCCTATACACCTGTCTGTGACTAAACAGTTCCAGGATGTGCTGATACAAGACATGAGACTATATGAGATCTGGAGTGCATTGCTACGAGATTGCACTGAAACCCCACCATGTGGTGATCAGATCCCACCCGGAGAACAGTGCAGCTTAAGTTCCTGGGGTGTGAGGAGATGTCTAAGAAGATTAGTCCAGGGTTAGAAGCACAAGGTGATCTGACTGATTCAATAGGAATTGTTCCTTCCACTGGAGAGCCAGTAGCGGGATAGACCCCAACACGTGGGGCTGGAAAATTTCCCATGGGGAAAATGGTGCTCAGACACTGAATCTGAAGATGAGGGACTTTGAACAGAAAGGGAATTGGAGGTCCTGGAGATCGGGAGGGAGTGACGCAGTGGTGAAAATAAGTGACAGGCTGTTCCTGGGGGGTGACGGTTAGTCCTGTTCTCACTGGGGAACAAGGGGTCTCAGTCTCAGAAGTCAAGTTACCTCATTTCCATCATTATTGGTTTCAAAGATGCAGCAGTTCAATGCAGTGTCGCTCTGAGGGTAAGAGTCAGGAACTCGCACCACAAAACCAATTAACCTCTTGTTGTCCTGATGGGTGGCAGACAGAGATACCTCACTGAGGAGAAACTGCAGAACAGAGGCAAAGATGAACCAGACTATTGCAGGGCACCCCTCGCAGCCTTGTCACGTAGAGCACACCCCACCCTCAGCGCCTGGTACCATCCAACCCCAGTCACTGTTAGAGCTCGCACTGAAAAAGGCTTTCAAAAATCAGCAATTTGAAAACTGTCCAATAGCTTTGTAAAATCTATTCTGAACTCAGTGAAAACATTCGAACTGCAATAATTGGAAGGAAAACAACAGGATATTGTTACTTACACTTCTTTTTGTGTTCTGAGTTTGTGAATCAATAAACCTGTAATAAATATAATGATTTATCAACGGACAGAAAATTGTGTTTGGCATTCATTTTTTCTCATATTTGCAATTCAAATATTCAATGAATTTTGTTCATTCTCCACAAAACAGTACATTTCAAATGGCTTTCTTTTCTACATCTTTCATAAAATTTGAGAAAAATATAATAAAAATCTAGTAAAAAAACTTTCAAATCCAGCATGCGTTATCCACAAAGGACAATTATAGTATTTAGTCAACAGTAAGTCAACTTTCCTCGGCCTTGCCAAAGTCATCTCACCCCCTCAGGACACTCTGCCCTCCACTCTCTGTGCACCAACACTCACCACATGAACAAACCAGCGGACAAGGGTGGCCCTGTGTGGTCCGACACACTGGCTTCTGCCTCGTGAAAGACGGATGACAGCTCTTAGACACCTCTTCTTGAACAGGACTCCACCAGACGGCATAAAGCCACCGTCTCACAAACTGACGTCATCACTTCCACACATCTCCATTCCAATGCCCCAACCTGATTGTTTCCTGACCCCCTCACCGCCTAGTTCCTCCTCCTTCCCAAGATCCACAAACCCAATGGTCCCAGCAGACCCATCACATCCGTGTGCTCCTGCCCCACCAAACTGGTCTCATCCTACCTTGACTCTGTTTTGTCTCCCCACCCTCGTCCAGTTCCTGTCCACCTACATCTGGGATACCTCACACGACCACCATTGCTTCAACAATTTCCAGTTCCTGAACTCCTCTGCCTTATCTTCACCATGAACCCTCATTCTCTATAACCCATACTGAAGGCCTCAAACCCCTTTGTTTCTTCCATCCCCTTCGGGTGGCAGAACTTGACCTCACCCTCAATAATTTCTCCCTTAACTCATCCCACTTTCTCCAGGTTAAGGGGCAGCCATGGGAACCCAAATGGGCCCTGGCGATACCTGCCTTTTTGTTGGCCTCATGGAGCAATCCCTGCTACAAGCCCACAGGCAAACCCCTCAACTCTTCCTTTGCAACAGCGACAACGACTCTGGTGCTGCCTCATGTACTCATGATGAGCTCACAAACTTCAGCCACTTGGCTGCCAACTTGCACCCCGACCTCACATTCACTTCGTCTGTCTCTAGCAACACTCTCCCTTTCCTCAATCTCCCTGTCTCCATCTCAGGAGAAAAACAAACTCTCAACAGACATCTTCTCCCAACTCCCCCGTTCACCTTTTCCCACCCTGTCCCCTGTAAGGATTCCATTCCTTTCTTTCAATCCCTCCCTCTCCATCCCACCTGCTCCCAGGATGAGGTCTTCTATACGAAATCATCCAGGATGTAAACAAATAAAGAAATGTCAGTTGGTTTATTCATACGTGCACAATCAGCCAACATTTTCCCCAGGTGCAGCAGTAACCGAAAGTAAAAAATCAGAAAGAGCAAGGAGAGTGAAAAAAGCAAATCTGAACGCTTTGTATCTTAATGCAAGAAGCATTTGGAACAAGGTAGATGAATTGGCTGTGGAAATTGAGACAAACAAATACGATTTGATTGGGATTACAGAAACATGGCTGCAAGGTGGGCAAGCCTGGGAACTTAACATCCCGGGGTATACGATATTTAGGAGGGATCGGCAAGAAAGAAAAGGGGGTGGGGTAGCATTGATGGTGAGAGAAGGGACCGACACGATTGACAGGAAGGATATTAACTTGTATATAGGCCTCCAAATAGTAGTGTAGAGGTGAGGGAAGGCATTAAAAGAGAAATTAGAGAAGCATGCAATAAGGGAACAGCTGTCATCATGGGAGACTTTAATTTACATATAGATTGGACTAGCCAAATTAGTAAAAATACTGAGGAGGAGGAATTCCTTGAATATTTACGGGGCGGTTATCTAGACCAATGTCGAGGAACCAACTCGGGAGCAGGCCATTTTAGACTGGGTATTATGCAATGAAAAGGGGCTAATCAACAATATTGTTGTACGAGGCACTTTGGGTAGGAGCGATCACAATATGATCGAATTCTCACTCGACATGGAGAGTGAAGAAATTAAAACTGAGACTAAGGTCCTGAATTTAAATAAAGGGAATTATGATGGTATGAGACGGGAGTTGAGTAAGATTGATTGGGTGGTATTTAAGAGGGGGGTTGACAGTGGATAGACAATGGAAAGCATTCACAGATCTAATGGAAGAATTGCAGAAATCGTTTGGCATAAAAATAAACCAAAAAAGGTGACTCAACGGTAGATAACAAGGGAAATTAGAGACAGCATTAGGTCCAAAGAGAGAGCATATCAATTGGCCAAAAAAAGTACCAAATCCGAAGACTGGGAACAGTTCAAGATGCAGCAAAGGAAGACAAAGGGATTAATCAAGAGGGCAAAAATAAATTACGAAAGTAAGCTTGCAGCAAATATAAAAACCAGCTGCAAAAGCTTTTATAGATATGTCAAGAGGAAAAGATTGGTGAAATCCAGAGTTGGTCCCTTGCAGTCAGAATCAGGGGAATATATAATGGGGAATAAGGAAATGGCAGACCAATTAAATTCTTACTTTAGTTCTGTTTTCACAAGAGAGGATACAAATAACCTCCCAAGGATGTTGGGAAACATAGAGACTAATGCAAGGGAGGAACTGAAAGAAATCAGTATCTCTAAGGACATGATCTTGGGGCAATTGAAGGGATTGAAGGCCGATAAATCCCAAGGGCCTAATAATCTACATCCTAGGGTATTTAAAGAAGTGGACATTCAATAGTGGAAATATTTTATGTTTTAGAAATGTTGTCTTACAATGCGTTCAAAAAAAGAAAGCAGAAATGGATAAGAAGGGAAGGTGGTGATAAGGAAACGGAAAGATAAACAAAGTATGAAATGGCCATGTTGAACTATATGACTTTAAATATTAATGGAATACATAACCAAATCAAAAGGAAGAAGCTGTTAAATTTACTGAAGAAAGAAAAAATTGATATAGCATTCGTGCAAGAAACACATTTAACTGAAGTGGAACACAAGAAATTAAAGAGAGATTGGATAGGACATGTAACAGCAGCATCATATAATTCAAAAGCCAGAGGAGTAGCTATATTAATCAATAAAAATGTACCAATCAAAATAGAAGAGGAAATAATAGATCCAGCAGGGAGGTATGTAATGATAAAATGTCAGATATATTCAGAATTTTGGAATTTACTCAATGTATACGCACCTAATGAAGAAGATCAAAAATTTATGCAAGATATGTTTTTGAAGATTGCAGACACGCAAGGGAATATACTAATAGGAGGGGATTTTAACCTCAAAGATGGATAAAACTGGAAAAAAGACTAACAGAAAGAACAAAGTAACCAAATTTATGATTAAATCGATGCAAGAAATGCAACTTTTGGATATATGGAGGAAACAACACCCAAAGGAAAAGAAATATTCATATTATTCGGGTAGACATAAAACATACTCAAGGATAGACCTATTCCTGTTATCAGCCCACATTCAAGGAAGAGTTAAGAAAACGGAATATAAAGCTAGATTGTTATCGGATCACTCACCCCTGTTATTGGCAATAGAGCTGGAGGACATCCCACCAAGAATGTATAGATGGAGATTAAACTCCATGCTACTTAAAAGACAGGATTTTAGAGAATTAATTGAGCGAAAAATTAAAATGTACTTTGAAATAAATACGGAATCAGTGAAAAATAAATTTATACAATGGGACGCAATGAAAGCCTTCATCAGAGGGCAATAATAAGTTATGTAACTAAGATGAAGAAGGACTACAATCGGGAAATAGAACAGTTGGAAAGGGAAATAACAAATACAGAAAAAGAATTAGCAATAAAGGAAGATATAACTAAAAGAAGAGAATTGACAGACAAGAAAATAAAATATGAAACACTACAAACATACAAGGTGGAGAAGAACATAATGAAGACAAAACAGAAGTATTATGAGCTAGGAGAAAAAAACACACAAAATACTAGCATGGCAGCTTAAGACAGAACAAACTAAAAGAACAGTATTGGCATCAAGGAAAAAGGACAAACAAATTACATATAACCCAACGGAGATCAACGAAAACTTCAGGGAATTCTACGAACAACTATATCAAACTGAAAACGAAGAGAAAGAAGACAAAATAGATGAATTTCTAACTAAAATTGAACTACCGAAATTGCAAACAGAGGAGCAAAAATAAATTAATAAAACCATTTGAAATAGAAGAAATACAGGAGATATTAAAAAATTACCGAACAATAAAACACCAGGAGAGGTTGGACTCCCAATAGAATTCTATAAAACATTTAAAGACTTATTAATTCCTCCTCTCCTGGAAGTAATGAACCAGATTGAAAAAACACAAAATATACCAGATTCATGCAAAACAGCAATAATTACAGTAATACCAAAGACGGGGAAAGATCCACTAACACCAGCATCGTATAGACCATTATCTCTACATTACACAGATTATAAGATAATAGCTAAACTATTAGCAAACAGATTGGTCGACTGTGTACCAAAAATAGTAAAACTAGACCAAACTGGATTTATTAAAAAAAGACGAACAACGGTCAATATCTGTAAATTCATTAACTTAATCCATGCAGTACAAGGAAACAAAACTCCAAGAATAGCGGTTGCTTTAGACGCAGAGAAAGCCTTTGACAGAGTAGAATGGAATTATTTATTTAAAGTACTACAAAAATTCAACCTACCAGAGAAATATATTAATTGAATTAAAGCATTATATAAGGGACCATTGGCGAAAGTGACAGTAAATGGATATATATCAAACCAATTTAAATTAAGCAGATCAACAAGGCAGGGATGTCCACTATCTCCCTCACTGTTCGCGTTAGTTATAGAACCACTAGCAGAACTGATAAGAACAGAAAATAAAATAAGAGGGATAAAAATAAAAGAGAAAGAATATAAAATCAGTCTATTTGCAGATGACATCATAATATACTTAACAGAACCAGAAATATCAATAAAAGAATTACATAAGAAATTGAGGGAATATGGAGAAATATCAGGATACAAAATCAACGCAAATAAAAGTGAAGCAATGCCAATGAATAATGCGGATTTCACAAAGTTTAAGAAAGAATCACCATTTAGATGGCAAACACAAGCAATTCGATACCTAGGTATACAACTAAATAATAATCTCGGCCATCTATATAAACTAAATTATCAGCCTTTAATTAAAAAATTACAAGACGACTTAGAGCACTGGAAAGACTTACCACTAACACTGATAGGAAGGATAAACTGTATTAAAATGAACATCTTCCCAAGGATACAATACCTATTTCAATAATTACCAATTCACCTAACAGAGAAATTCTTCAAGGAGCTAAAGAAAATAATAAGGAAATTCTTATGGAAAGGGGGGAAACCGAGGATAGCACTAGATAAATTAACAGAATGGTACAAACAAGGAGGCTTACAACTACCAAACTTTAAGAATTATTATAGAGCAGCACAATTAAGATACTCATCAGATTTTTATCAAACAAGGGAAAAACCAGATTGGACCAGATTAGAGCTAGATAAAATAGGGGAGAAGGTACATGAACATAAACTATATAAGTGGGATGAAAAATTGGTGCAACGTAGGAATTCACCAGTATTGCACCATCTGCTCAACATTTGGAAGAAGATTCACATAGAAAGGAATAAAATAAATTATCAACTACCAAAATTAATATTGACACAAAATCAACTAATCCCTTTCACAATAAATAACCTTTCCTTCAGAGAATGGGAGAGAAAAGGTATCAAAAGAATAGAAAATTATTTTTCGGGAATTAAATTATTATCTTTTGAACAAATGAAGGACAAATTGGGAAACAGTCTGAGGTTACCAGAAAGAAGCAATTTTGAATATGTGATTACAGACACAATGATAATTAAAAAAATTATAACAAACATGTACATCAAACTGCAAGAAAAGGAGAACGAGGAAACAAACTGTAAACCTAAACAAAAGTGGGAACAAGATCTAAACATAAAGATAAAGAATGAAACATGGGAAAAGCTATGAGAAATACAATAAACATGAGGTTACGCATGATACAATATAATTAGTTACACAGGCTATACATCACACCCCAAAAGTGGGACCCAACAGTATCAGACAGATGTTTTTGCTGTAAAAAGGAAAGGGGAACAACAATACATGCAATTTGGGCATGTGAGAAAGTGAAAAAATTTGGGAAGATCTAAACCAGATATTAAATAAAATCTCAAAAAGCAATATACCAAAAAACCCAGAGATCTTCCTTCTAAGTAATATAAGAAATAAAGAATTTGGACTCAATTTGGATGGAGCACAAAAAAGATTTGTTATGATAGCCCTAGCTGTAGCAAAAAAATGTATATGTCAACCTGGAAATTAGAAGACAACTTGCGAATACAACAATGGTATATAGAAATAAATAAATGTATTCCATTAGAAAAAATAACATATAATTTAAGAAATAACATCACAATATTCAAACAAATATGGGAACCATACATGAAATACAATAGAGAAATCCTACCACGGACCTCCACCACCTAAAATGACAGAAGGAGAAGACAACGAAATGAACTGACTCAGTATGTAAAAGTAAAAGATAAAAATTTCTTGTTTATTTTATTAAGTGATGACATTGTTTAATGGGTTTAATGTATCTTATAGATTGAACTTTGAATAAATGGGAATGGGGAGTGAGGGAGGGAGGGAAGGGAGGGGGGAAAGGGGAGAAAATGACAAAAGAAAAATGTATGTATTTTGGTCAGTATGGTTTATAGTGTGAAAAATTTTTTAAAAATTTTTAAAAGTGGACATTCAGATAGCAGATGCTTTAAGAACTATTTTCCAGAACTCAATAGACTCAGCATCAGTACACATGGATTGGAGGGTATTTAATGTTACCCCACTGTTTAAAAAGAGGGGTAGAGAAAAAGCGGGGAATTATAGGCTGGTGAGCCTTACATCAGCAGTGGGCAAAATGATGGAATCCATTATTAAGGATGTAATAGCGGAGCATATGACTAGCAGAGAAGGGATCGGACAGAGTCAACATGGATTTACAAAAGGTAAATCGTGCTTGACAAATCTATTGGAATTCTTTGAGATGGTGACAGGTAAAATAGATGGGGGAGAGCCAGTGGATGTGGTTTACCTGGATTTCCAAAAGGCCTTCGATAAGGTCCCATATAAACAACTGGCTTACAAAATCAGGGCTCATGGGTTTGGGGGGAAGGTATTGATGTGGATTGAGAACTGGCTGGCAGATAGAAGACAGAGAGTTGGGATAAACGGCTTGTTTTCTGAGTGGCAGGCGGTAACCAGTGGGGTGCCACAGGGATCTGTACTGGGACCCCAGCTGTTCACAATTTACATTAATGATCTAGATGAGGGGATTGGATGTAATATCTCCAAATTTGCAGACGACATTAAGCTGGGAGGGGTTGTGTGCACTGAAGAGGGGGTCAGGAAGCTCCAGTGTGATTTGGATAAATTGGGGGACTGGGCAGGTACATGGCAAATGCACTACAATGTGGATCAATGTGAGGATATCCACTTTGGTAATACAAACCGGAGGGCAGATTACTATTTGAATGGCAATAGATTGGGAGATGGGGAAGTGCAGAGAGACCTAGGGGTTCTTGTGCACCAGTCTCTGAAGGCGAGCATGCAGGTACAGCAGGCGGTTAAAAAGGTAAATGGTATGTTGGCCTTCATATAAAGAGGGTTTGAGTATAGGAACAAGGATACCTTTCTGCAGCTGTACAGAGCCTTGGTGAGACCCCACCTGGAGTATTGTGTGCAGTTTTGGTCACCTTATCTAAGGAAGGATGTTCTTGCAATGGAGGGAGTGCAGAGGCGATTCACCAGGCTGATACCTGGAATGGCAGGAATGACTTATGAGGAAAGATTGCGCAATTAGGGATTGTACTCACTGGAGTTTAGAAGATTGAGAGGGGAATCTCATAGAGACATATAAAATTCTGGCAGGACTGGACAGAATGAATGCGGAAGGGATATTTCCAATGGTGGGGGAGTCCAGAACCTGGGGCCATGGTTCGAAGATAATAAGAAAACCATTTAGAACCGAGATGAGGAGGAATTTCTTTACCCAGAGGGTGGTGAATCTGTGGAATTCATTGCCACAGAGAGCAGTAGAGGCAGGTTCAAGAGGGAATTAGATCTATTTCTTCAGTATAAGGGAATTAGGGGTTACGGAGAGAAGGCGGGGACGGGGTACTGAACTGTAAGATCAGCCATGATCTCATTGAATGGCGGAGCAGGCTCGAAGGGTCGAATGACCTACTCCTGCTCCTATCTTCTATGTTTCTATGTTATTTGCAGGTGCAGCAGGTTATTAAGATGGCAAATGGAATGTTGGCCTTCATCGCTAGAGGAATTGAATTCAGGAGTAGGGAGGTAATGTTGCAACGGTATAAGGTACTGGTGAGATAGCACCTGGAGTACTGTGTCCAGTTCTGGTCTCCATATTTGAGGAAGGATATACTGGCTTTGAGACAGTCCAGAGGAGGTTTATTAGGTTGATCCCTGGGATGAAGGGGTTGACTTATGATGAAAGATTAAATCATCTAGGATTGTATTCGCTCGAGTTCAGAAGAATGAGAGGAGATCTTATAGAAACATATAGGATTATGAAGGGTATGGATAGGATAGATGTAGGAAGGTTTTTTGAGCTGGCCGGGGAAACTAAAACGAGAGGACACAGTCTGAAGATTCGGGGGAGTAGATTTAGGACAGAGATGAGGAAAAATAGTTTTTCCCAAAGAGTAGTGAATGTTTGCAATTCTCTATCCAGGAAAGTGGTTGAGGCTGCTTCATTAAACATATTTAAAATTCAGTTAGATAAATTTTTACATGATAGAGGAATTAGGGGATATGGGGAGAAGGCAGGTAGATGGAGTTAGGTTATAAATTAGATCAGCCATGATCGTATTGAATGGCGGAGCAGGCTCGATGGGCCATTTTTGGCCTACTCCTGTTCCTACTTCCTATGTTCCTATGTTCCCAATTCTGCCGCACCCACAGGAAAAGGGATCATTTATGTTCTCTGACAATAATCTGAACTCTGAAACGTCCTTCCCCTTCAAACAACATTCCATCCCCTACAGTATCAGCAACAGGAACCTTACTCACAACTCCTCCATGTTCCGCCCTGGCCCATCCATCCCCAGAGGTCACAAGGTCACCACACATCCAACACAGAATCCGCAAAACCCGCCACTGACAATGTAAACACCAAATTCATCTTCTCCGCTTTCATCAATGACCACTCCCTCCATTACACACTCATTCATTCATCCCACCTCCTCACTCAGCACCATTCAGGGTCCCAAACATTATGGCCATGTGAAGAAACATTTCTTTAAAAAATGGAGGTGATGCTGAAGCTGCTGGTGTGGACCTGGGACAGTGGGGATGGTCCAGCTCCTGGTGTAGACCTGGACCAGTGAGGACTCGGTGCAGCTCCTGGAGTAGACCTGGACCAGTGAGGACTCGGTGCAGCTGCTGGTGTGGAACTGGGTCAGTGGGGATTCAGTGCAGCTCCTGATGTGAACCTGGGTCAGTGGGGATTCAGTGCAGCTCCTGGTGTGGACCTGGGTCAGTGGGGACTCGGTGCAGCTGTTGGTTGGACCTGGGTCAGTGGGGACTTGGTGCAGCTACTGGTGTAGACCTTGGACTGTGGGGACTCGGTGCAGCTGCTGGTGAAGACCTTGAACTGTGGGGACTCTGTGCAGCTGCTGGTGTGGATCTGGGTCAGTGGGGACTCGGTGCAGCTGACACTGATGCGGTTCTGGAACTAGTGAATGCAACATTTCCCCCATTTAAATTATCTTTCTCGGGCCTATGATGATGTGACCAGACTGTGTATTAACGACATATGGGAAAAATTGTGATGTGGAATGTGTCTGACTTTATCTAATAAAGATGATGTGATTGAGAGGAATACTCGGTGTGTTGTCAACATGGCAAACAACAACCAAGACATAGATGAGGACATTGAGGAACTACTAGAGGTGGTTCCTGAAGAACTAACAAATGAAGAGTGGACAAGAATGAAGAACTGAATGGGAAAGTAAAGTGCAGAAGGAGAAGAACATGTGCAGAAGGGGTTCACTGTTCACATTTTATGGAGACCTTAACAGCTTGCTGAAGAGTGGTGAAGAGATGAACCAAACACTGAACACTTTTCACTGATAGGGAGGGATGCTCCTGCAGTGTTTGCAGCAGATAAAGACATTTATGAAGAAAAGAACAAGCAAACAAGGCTAACGACACAGCCATGTTCCTGAAGAAGCCGACACCTACCCAAGAAGAGCCCTAGCAAGGTCCTTCTGGGCGTTACCGAGTGACAGCTCATGAGTGGAAGCTCTTCGACCTGAGACTCTGCCCAGCTGAGCTGTGGGAGGGTGAAGACCAGAGATGTGGATCACCGTCCTCTTGCTTAAATGATGTGCGATTTTGACTCAAAAGATGTTTACATTAAAGTTTAAAAAGTGAAATTTATTTAATTTAAAAAACTGACTTATCTGGTGCTCTCTCTCATAATGACTTTTTTCAACCATCAATAATTGATCAATCTTTTTCTATTTGGAAAATTAAGGAAGGCTGTTTAATGTCTTTTGAACAACTGCCAAGTAAATATTATTTACTAAATTCTCTTTTTTTTTGCTATGTATAGATTAGAAACTTCTAAAATACCATATTTCTGGATTTTCCATTTGTACATCCACCAGATTTAGTTGATAATATTTTACAATTGAATCCTTCTCAGAAAGGGTTATTTGGAATTATATATTTGTGGTGGCCCACTAAGTACGTGGCCAAAACGGCGAGAACAGCGGCTGCAGATGGCTAAGGAGTTTCGCTCTCATAAAGGCGCCAGGCTTTCCCGCTCCATGTTATCGCGGAGCAAAACCCGTGCACACTCCAAAATTGTTTTGTATGAGCGGGTGACGTCACTTCCGGCGAGAGCATACAAGCTGGTCGAATGAATGCTGATTAAACCAGTTTGGATTACAGGTCCAACTGAGCATCGCAACAAATGGTGACCCCTAAGGTCCGAACAATATTCAGACCAAAGAAGACCAACGCTTCATCATTGCATGCAGTCTCACTGAAGCTGCTGACTCTCTGGATGTCATAACCATGCGTATGGTTCGACGAGGCAGAAACAGAGTTCAACAACTGGCAAGTAACCTCTGATTCCACACACTACTACGATGTAGTCAGCTCCCTCGATGAGGAAGTGGTGAACCAGGTTGCGGATTTTATACAGATGCCTCCAGAAGAGGGCAAGTACACAGCGTTCAAAGAAAACCTCATAAGAACAGCTCTCATGCAGTGAAGGGGGTGCCCGCTTGCTCCACCTGGATGACCTAGGGGGCAGACGCCCACCAGCATTAACGAATTAAATGCTGGTCCTAGCCAAAGGCCACTCTCCCAACATCAGGCATTCCTGGAACATCTACCAGAAGACATTTACCTACTGCTAGCTGACGCACACTTTAGTGACCCCTTTTTAAGATGGCAGCTCAAGCAGACATGCTGTGGAGAGCCACGAAAGAAACCACGTTGCTCATTGCACAAGTTATCAGGAAACACAACCAGCCGCAACCTCGTCCGCCTCCAACAGCAGTACACTCTCGAGCAGTGGTGTTTCTACCACCAGAGATGGGGCACAGAAGCCCGCCATTGTCGCCCACCCTGCATATTTCTGGGAAATGCCAGGGCCACTTCCTCTATGTCTGGGACAGACAGTTCGGATGCCGCCTCTTGGTTGACACCGGAGCAGAAATCAGTGTCATTTCCCCGACGGGGCATGACACGAGCAATGGGAAAGAACAACCTACCCCGAGGGCTGCAAATAGCAGCATAATAAACATCTGCGGCACCCTCACAGTCCAGCTGCAATTTGGTACCAGCTGTCTCACGTGGGATTTCACACTGGCCACCAGACTTCCTGCGAGACAACAGACTGCTGGTGGACCTACAGGGAAAACGACTGGTTCACGCCAAAACGTTCCAGACGTTCTCTCTAGGTTAAGCCAAGCTCCTTGCCCCACACTTGAACTTGGTCACACTCTCGGGGATGAGTTCTCCAAGATCCTGGCAGACTACCCATCAGTGCTAGCCTATAGTTCATGGCAACCACGCCCAAACAGTATCATTTACCGACCTGGGGTCCACCACTCCATGCCAGAGCCCGCAGACTCCCCCCAGACGAGCTCTGCACAGCAAAGGAGGAGTTCAAAGAATGGAGGAATTGGGGATCATTCGGCGACCTGACAGCCCATGGACCTCCCCCCTTCGTATTATGCTTTGCACAAAATGATGACACATCAGCCGGCTACTTCCTGGACAAGTAGAAGTGATGGGTGTGAAGCCGACAGCCAGACTTGCCTCAGCATCCTGGAGCTGACCACCATTTGAAACTCAGACATCCGGAAGACGTTATGGATGGCTCTTGCGGCCAAGACCTGCCTCATCGCTTCATAGATGACTTCATTGTCCTGGTCTGTTCCTGTTTTGATGGAGCCCAAAAATCTCACGGTAAATACTTGGTGTAGAAGTGGATCTGTGAAAAAAGTTGAAATTATATAAAATGTAGCTTAGAACAAGCCTTTCAGCCTACAAGATCGTGCTGACCATCTACTCTACAATTATTTAATCCTTCCCTCCCTCATCCACGTGCCTATCTAAGAACCTTTGAAATGTCCCTGTTGTACCAGCCTCCACCATCACTCCCAGCAATGAATTCCAGGTACCCAACACACTCTCTAGTCACCCCAGGACAAAGGAACTGATTGGCTGCCATATCTACAGGTAGACCCCGATAGGGTTCGGTTTCAGGACTTCCATCATAAGTCAGAAATATTGCAAGTCAGGGTCTATCTGTACAGATCCAAAATAAACATACCGACAGTCTGATCATGCATTCCCGGAACAAGTCACAAAAAAACCATTCAAAATCAGACAAAATAAACAGTGGAAATAACAAGAGCTGCACAAAAAGACCCCATCGCGATGAAAGTGTAGAAACATACGCTGTTTTGAATAAAGATTTTCAGCGTCCTCTCTCAGGCCACCCGCGCATCTGAGTTCCCGACGTCCAGGCCACTATGCCTCCGAGCTCGTTACCATGGTTGGACAGAGGACCTGTGGTTGGGAGCTTGGATGCTCAGGCGGTCAGGGAGAGGACACTGAAAACTTCTACAATATTCAAAACAGCGTATGCTGAACATAATCACCATCACTGTGAGAGTCGCGTCACTGTGCCATGTATCACAAGTGCGGGGAAACATCAGAACTCAGATCCTGATCGTATTATAAGTCAGAATATCGTAAATTTGGATCTATCTGTGTGCCCCTCATTATTTTATCTACTCCATTAAGTCACTTCCATCCTTCATCACTCCAAAGAGAAAGCCCCACCTTGCTTCATAAGACAAGTTCTTCAACCTAGGCAACATCCTGGGAAATATCCTCTGCCCTTCTCTGAAGCTCCCACATCCTTCCTGTAATGAGGTAGCTAGAACTGAACACAATATTCCATGCGTGGTCTCACCACAGTTTTATAGAGCTGCAACATGACCTCAAGGCTCGTAACCTCAATCCACTGAATACTGAAGACGGGCACACCATAAAACCATAAACCTTCTTAACCACCCTATCGATCTGCACAGCAACCTTGAGAGATCTATGAAAGTGTGCCCTAAGGTCCCTCTATTCCTCCATAATTTTATGAATGCTGCTATCAAGGTCTGATATATTTAGACATACAGCACTATAACAGGCCATTTTGATCCACGAGTCCATGCTGCCCAATTTACACCCATGAACTTACCCCCCGGTACGCTTTGAACGGTGGGAGGAAACTGGAACCCCTGGAGAAAACCCACACAGACACGGGGAGAATGTACAAACTTCTTACAGCCAGCACGGGATTCGAAGTCCCCGTCCGGTCCCAATTGCAGCCGCTGTAAAATCATTGCACTGACCACTACACCAACCATGTCACACTTCTGCAAATATTATTTATATTATTTACTTTCAAGCTTCACAATTTAATCCAGATTTATGATCAGAATACATACACGACATCGCATAATTTGGGTGAGGCAGAATTACCACTTAGTGGTGGTGCAAAAGAACTGTATGTAACGTACAGATGTAAACAAATAACGAACTGCAAAACAGAGAGAAAAATATCAAAAATGTGCAAAGCCAGAGTCCTTGATTGAGTTTGTTGTTGAGGAGTCTGATGGTGGAGGGGGAGCAGCTGTTCCTGAACCTGGATCCTGTACCTTTCCTGATTGCAGTGTTGGGGTGTGGATCCTTGATGATTGCTGCTGCCCTCCGAAGGCAGCTTTCCCTGTCGATGTTCTCGATGTTGGGGAGGGTTTTGCCTGTGATGTGCTGGGCTGTGTCCACTACCTTTTGCAAGGCTTTACCCTCAGAGGTATTGGTGTCCCCAGACCAGACCATGATGCAACCAGTCACCTCCACAAACTCCTGAGGAAGTAGAGGTGCTGACATGCTTTCTTCATGATGCCATTAATGTGTTGGGTCCAGGAAAGATCCTCTGAGATAGTGACTCCCAAGAACTTAAAATTTGCTCACCCTCTCCACCTCTGATCCCCCAATGATCACCAGATTGTAAACCTCAGGCTTTCCTTTCTGAAGTCAACAATCAGCTCCTAAGTTTTGGTGACATTGAGTGCAAGGTTGTTGTTGTATCATTCAGCCATGTTTTCTATCTCCATCCTGTATGCTAGCTCATCCCCTTCCTTTATACAACCCACTACCATGGATTTGCAGATGGTGTTATTGTCGTATCGAGCTGCACAGTTATACATGTTAAGTGAGTAGAGCAGGGGCTAAGAACTCAGCCCTGTGGTGCTCCAGTACTGATAGAGATTGTTGAGGAGAAATTCTTACCAATCTTCATTGATTATGGTCTGGAGGTGAGGAAATCCATGATCTAATGGGGTGTTAACTCCCAGGACCAAGAGTTTGCTGATCAGTTTTGAGGGGATGATGGTGTTAAATTCTGAACTGTTGTCAATAAAGAGCATCCTGATATTTGCATCTTTGCTGTCCAGATGTTCCAGGGCTTTATGTAGAGCCAATAAGGTGGCATCTGCCGCAGACCTGTTGCTACGATAGGAAAATTAGAATGGATCCACGTCACTGCTCAGGCAGGAGTGTGGACCTCCAACCAAAGAAGTGGATTGCAATAGAATCTCACTGACCCCTCTACAATCCCCACTGCACTGAAGCTTTCTGACCCATGTAATCAGCCAGAATTGCTCGACTACAATGTGCAGCCAATGGAAGCCCTCGGCCGAGCCAGTGGCTGGACGTCTCAGTTCTGCTACGCCAATCCAAGGTCTCGTTCTGGACAGCTCTCAGCACATTTTGCTCTTGGGATCGTATTTTTTGCATGTTTTACATTTCTTTTAGATTTCAAGTTCATTGTCACATGTACCAAAATTCAGTAATAGAAGTTGATTTGCGAGCAGAGCAGTAGATATCTCATACATAGTACATGGAAGACGGAGGTTACAGAGAGATCAGTTGGGAGGAGAAAAGGCAGCAGCACATTACATTTTGGATTTCAATCAGGAGTCAGATAACAGTGAAAAAGAAACCTGGACCCATCAATCTTCTCCTGACAGGAAGGGCGTGGAGCATTGTCCAGACCCCAGTCTTCACACTCCCCAAGTTGTCCAGTCCCAGTCCCCTCACCACCCAGACTCCATCCGCACTCCCCTCATTACCCAGATCCCTCACCACCCAGACTCCGTCCGCACTCCCATCACTACCCAGACCCACTCCCCTCACCACCCAGACCCCGTTCCCACGCCCCACACCACCCAGCCCCCGTCCCCACTCCCCTCTCCACCGATAATGTACTGTTTAGCACATTGCTGTTACACCACCATCGATTCAGGTTCACATCTGGCACTGTCTGTAGGGGGTTTGTATATTCTTCCCGTGACCTGAGTGGGTTTTCTCTGGATTCTCTGGTTTCCTCCCACCGTTCGAAATGTACGGGGGTTGTAGGTTATTTGCGTGTGATTGGGCAGTACAGGCATGTGGGCTGGAGGGGCCTGTAACCGCAATGTATGTCTAAATGGGATAAATGAGGGCGGCATGGATAGTGTAGGGATGGCACGGTTGGTACAACGCTGTTTCAGCGCCAGTGAACAGGACCGGAGTTTGCATCCTGTGCTGTCTGTAAGGAGTGTGCACGTTCTCCCCGTGTCAGTGTTGGTTTCTTCTGGGGGCTCCGGTTCCCTCCCACTGTTCGAAACGTTAATTGGGTGGTGCAGACATATGGGCCAAAAGGGCCTATCACCGTGCTGTGTGTCTACATTTAAATTTTCATTTTACTGAAACATCACTTTTCTTTCTTGCTCTGTGAAGATTTTTTCAAATCCTTATGTGGTACTTGGTGCACTTTATGTCCCTGCTTGGCTGCAGCAAGTAAGAATTTTGGTATATTTCTACAATGTACTTGAGTATATGAGCGGCCAAGAGGGGTTGCGGACTCCAGGGAGCAGCGGCCAGCGCAGGGCACCAGAAATGGGATAGAGATCACGGCGCCAGATGAGTGGGGGGCTCAGCGGCTGGGAATCCACACAGACTGCATGCAATGTGGTAGGGGGTCCCACGCGGGCTGCGTGCTGCTGGAGGATGGCTCATGGAAACCAGGTATCAGAGCCAGGATTCGAGAGGGTGCTGAAGGCAGAAGGGCGCCGAGGGCTTCCTAATCCTGTCGAAAGTTTGACCGGGGAGCACGGGTTACTGACACAGAGGCTGCAGGTGCACTAGAGGCAAATTCACAGACACTCAGTGACTGTGTTGAACTGTGAGGGGGCAGCGGGTGACACTAACGGCAACGCTTTGTCTGCCTTTGGCAGGCAGACAGTGATTTCATCTAATATTACATGTTCTGTAATATTGAGCTTGTCAATGGTGAATCTGGAGTAGGAAACCATCTGCTGAAGGAATTCAGTGGGAGAAAACGGATGGTCGACATTTTGAACCAAAAACCTTCATCAGGACCAATTACATCCGCACAGCCTTAAACCTGGAGTTTTGCAATTTTAGTAACCAGGCGTCCCACTCCTACTCCTGCCATTTTTTCCTCTCTCTCTCTCCCCTTTCCTCCCCTCCTCTCCCAATGGTCCCTCCCTCTTTCTACCAATCCCACCTATCCTGTTCCTCATCACAGCTCTTCCCCCCCCCCCCACTTTATCTACAAGCCATCACCCCTTTTATCTCATTTTGATAGTGGCTTCCCATAGATGCAGGGATTGTCCATTAATTCTCTGCTTGTTTGAGATTCCTGCATCTGGGGTCTTTCTGTTCTGTTCCAAGGGAGTGGAATGGGATGAGCTTGGACGACATAAATGGGCCCATGACTTTTCACACTTCAACCAGATTGGTTGGTTGGTGCCTACTACACACTCACACACCTACACACACCCTCAGACACTCACATTCACACAAACTCTAAACACACTCACTCACACACACACTCCTACACACATTCACATATACACACACACTCACACCAACCCATACACACGCACACACACACCTACCCACACACCCCTAATTATCAATGTTCTGCTTTCATCTTAAGTTTAATTAATTCCAGTTACAAACTGAATAACCCATTCATCTAAAAGGTTTCTTACCCTCGAAACCACCTTCTTTGTCCGGGTCTGATTCTCCAAATGGATCTGTACATCTGAAAGATGTTAACCAATCAAATCACACTGACACATTTCCACAGAGCACTACGGCACAAAGGGCCATTCAGCCCATCTAGTCTGCGATGACCTATTGTTCTACCATCCTTACCCCTCCCATTCACATACCTTCCCAAATTTCTCTTAAACATCAAAATTGATGAACAGCGTGTGTCTGTGTGTGTCCCTGGGTGTGTGTGTGTGCGCGTGTCTGTGCGTGCGTTCATACTATAGTCCAAAGAAGTTATATTTTGTCAGGTTTTATATATACAGTCAGATGATAATAACAAACTTGAACTTGAAGACTGAGCCACATTCACCATTTCAGCTGGCAGCTCGTTCCACACCCCCACCACTACCATTAGTTTCTTCTGTGATGAAATGCTTTGAGAGCCTGGTTAAGGCCAGAATTAAGATGTACATAAGAAAAGATCTGGACCAGATCCAATTCACCTATCATCACAATCGTTCCACAGCAGATGCAATATCGCTGGCTCTCCACTCAGCTCTGGATCACCTCGAAAACAGCAACTCATCCATACGACTGTTCTTCATCAACTACAGCTCAGCCTTCAACACCATTATTCCCTCAGTGCTGGTCAAGAAGCTACAAACTCTAGGCCTCTGCATCCACCCTGCAATTGGATCCTTGACTTTCTCATTAGAAGATCACAGTCAGTACGAATTGGAGACAATGTCTCCTTCTCACTGGTTATCATCGCAGGCCCACCCCAAGGATGTGTGCTTAGCCCACTGCTCGACTCATTATACACCCATGGCTGTGTGGCCAGACACAATTCCAATACTATTTATAAGTTTGCCAATGACACCACGGTTGTCGACAGAATCACAAACAGCAATGAAGAAGCGTACAGGAGGGAGACAGATCAGCTCGTTGAATGGTACAATGATAACAATATTAGCAAAACCAAGGAGATGATTGTGAACGTCAGGGGGAAGTCAGGGGAACATGACCCAGTCCTCATCGTGGGCTCAGTAGTGGAGAGAGTCTAAAACTTCAAATTCCTGGGTGTCAACATCTCCGAGGATCTGTCCTGGATGTTGATGCAATCACAAAGAAGGCTCGTCAGCAGATATACTTTGTGAGATGTCTGAGGCGATTCAGTATGTCAACGAAGACTCTCGTAAACTTCGACAGATGTACCATGCCTTCTGGCAGGCTCGATTACTGCCTGGGATGGAGGAACCAACTCTCAGAACAAGAATAAACTCCAGAGGGTTGTTAACTAGGCCTGCGACATCACAGGCACCAGACTTCACTCCATCGAGGACATCTACATGAGGCGGTGTCTTAAAAAAGCAGCCTCTATCCTCAAAGACCACCACCACTATGGCCATGCCCTCTTCAATCTGTTACCATCAGGGTAAAGGTACAGGAGCTTGAAGACGAGCACTCAGTGACACAAAGATGGCTTCTACCCTGCTGCCATCAGATTCCTGAATAATCAATGAACCGCAGACAGTGCCTCACTTTTCGTCCCCTATTGTTATTATTTTATTTTTGACAGTTATGTATAAGATGGTTATAATATGAATGTTTGCACTATGATCACTGAATTTCAAGACAATAAATCCTGATTCTGATTCTGTGTTAAGAAGTTCCCCCCTTGTGTTCCCTTTAAACTTTCACCTTTAACCCATGTCCTGTAGATTTTGTCTCGCCCAACCTGTGGGAAAAATCTGCTTCTGGACCCCTCATAATTCTGTAGAGTAAGAAGCTGCCTCTAATGGTTTTCTTCCTGCTGACACGTACCTGCTGTCAGACTGATCCTCTTCGCCCTCTTCATCCGCTAGACACAGATCAAACCGAATTGGAGTTCCAGGAATGATGAGTGGATCTGCTGGTTCCTGGATGTCAGTCAAAATGTTCTTGCTCCTTGCAGCCTCTGCATCTTCACTCCCATCTCTATGATGCCCATTGAACAGCCAGCACAAAAGAACACATGTTGTTGCATTACAATCCAGAGATCATTCTTGCCCTAGAGCCAAAAGCCTCCAACACATTAAGTGAAGATGGTCGGAGGCAGCAGTAAGCAGCTGTCAATGTAATGATCCCAATAGCCGGAGGGGCTGCAGCCCCCTGTCCATGAGCAGCAGGCATGTATCAATGGTACTCACTGCTGCCACCACCACTCCTCCCCCACTAAATCTAAATTCATGTACAACTTGGTAGAAGCCAACTCTGGCCCATGAAACCTGTGCCCCCCAATTACAACCGAGCAGCCTGTACATTTTTCGAACATGGGAAAACACACTGTGGCAGATTCAAATGCGGGTCCTTGGTGCTCTAACTGCTACATGCCACCCCACTAGTGACAATTCCATCCCAATCACCCAATCCCCTAAAGATCCGCCACCTTCTCTCCGAATACACGATAAGAACTAACAGACAAAACAAGCTTGTTTGGAAGGTCTAACACGGCCATACCAGTGCCCCACTGTCTCCACCTCCAAGTGGATACTCTGCTAACCCTACAGTAGATGGAGAATGTACCATTTCACTCTGTCCCCAATGAGTGGGGAGAAGGCCTAACATTCTCTAATTTCAGCTTTCCAAACCATGTCCCCATGAGCACACGATTCTAGAATTAACCCTCCATGAAGACAATATACCAGTGGCATGCGCTCCCATCCGTACAGCAGTCAAGATATCCTGACGCGCCCTCTGGACAAAGGGTCATATCACACATAGAGGAGCCTCCACCAGTTTCCTGGTCAACAAGGTTTCCAAGGAATGTTCAAAAGGTGGAAGGAGAAGTTGAAAGACTGAGGGAAGAGATGAAATGATAGCATGTAAAGGGATTAAATCTGAGGCTGGGGTGCAATAGGTGTCTTCCTTGCAGGGCCGAATCTAGAGGTAAACTGGGGAGAATTTGGTTAAACACGTCAGAGACAATGTCAATGAGCAGGGAGTGGGTAAGAGAACAGGATGTGATGCCTTGCAAGATGGGTAGCAGTCTCACCTCGCAGTTGAAACAGTCTTTAATCATTTTAAACATCTCTGAATGATCCCCCCCTCCCCTTCTAAACTCCAGTGAGTACTGTGACTCAATCTCTCCTCATCAGCTGACCCCCTCATCTCTGGAATTAACCAGGTGAATCTCCACAGTGCTCCCTCATGGAAAGATACTGGAATTACACCCAGTTACAGCGGAACTTCCCTGCTCTAAATCCAATGCTTCAAGAAAGAAGGACAACATCCCAATTGACTTCCTGATGACCAACTGTTTGCAATTCATGAATAAGTTCACCCAAGTCCCTCTGCACAACAGCTCGCTCCAATCTTTCACCATTTAAGTAAGAATCAGATTGACTATTTTCCTTCCTAAGTGGATGGCCTCACGTTGTACTCCATCTGTTGGCCCCTTTTGCCTGCTCACTTAACCTATCTAAATCTCTCTGCAGTCTCTTCACTCCTCTGAACAAGTTTTGTGTCATCAGTAAACTGAGATACATGACCCTGTGTCCCCTCTTCCAAACACTAATGTACATCGTGAACTGCCGTGGGCCCAGCACTGATCCCTGCAGCACGATGCTCACCACTGGTTGACCAGAGAAACCCCTCGATATCCCAACTCTCTGCCTTCTATTGGTTAACCAACCTGCTATCCATGCTAATCCATCACCCCAACTCCAGGCATACTTATCTCATGGATAGTACACGACCTTACTGAATTCCTTCTGGAAATCCAAGTACACCAATCCACCTGTGCCCCTCTCTTCCCTGCATTCATCCAAGGACCCCTCTAAAGTAGTTGGACACAGCCTGCCTTTCCTGAACCCATGCCATGTCTGCCTGAGGGGACAACTGCTATCCAGGTGGATCTTTCCTGATGAGGTAGTGTGACAGTGGAAGGAGAAGAGTTTGGTGGGGAATAAGAAACAATGGGCAAATCTAGACATTGCTGGTGGGGAATCCCAGCAAGACCGGCCTCTGCCGTGAACCCTACCCACAGTGAGCTCAGTCTGATGCACTGGTGAGTTCAATCTTCTGAAGCTGGTACAACCCAAGACATCCACAGGTCCATAGTCCTGGCTTTGTTCCACTTTCAGTAAACTCCCGACAATAGTCTGCGCAATCAAGCTCGTGTTGTCCTTTGAAAGATGCTGTGCACTAATCGTTGTAAGTGAATTAACCCTCTTACCGCTTTGGACGAAAAATTTCGTGCTTCTTCTGGAATGTGGACATGGGTGTGACTGCTTGCACTGCGGTCTGGTTCAGCCGAATTGCAATGGCCTAACATGTAAAGGTATTTGCTTGTTAACCCAGTGATATTATAAACCAAAATACAGCAGCATGAAGCCAACAAAACGAGTTACCTCTGGATTGTCAGTGAGATAGATTTGTCTGGATATATTATTGATTGTGCAAATCCACTATGAAAGAAATGAATAAAACAGCAGAATTAGGTAATGTGATAATCAAGAAATTAGCCAAAAGTAACATGAATTAATATAATTTAATATGGTACCTCTTCATATTCCTGCTTGCCTTCTGCTTGTAGAATAATGTTCCTAAAACATAACCATAAATACTCAAGCGCAGTCCAATTATCAGCAGATTTCAGACCCTATTAACCTGCTTTTTCTAGTTATAAAATATCATTTGCCTGGTTGCCCCAGGAAGGTGAGGTTTGCTTTAAGTTAATGAAGCATATTGTCAAACACATAAATGATTTGATGAACCAAAATTCTTCTTTGCTGCAGCCACACAGGGACTTTTCAAAACAAAACACTCTCATAGCAGACGCTGGGAAAGAGAAAGAAATGTGGTGATTTAACAGAAAAGTAGGACCTGTGTTGGTCCCGGAGTAATTTAGTGAGGGGAGGTTAGTGCGGACCCGGAGTAATTTAGTGAGGAGAGGTTAGTGCGGACCCGGAGTAATATGATGAGGGGAGGTTAGTGCGGACCCGGAGTAATTTAGAGAGGGGAGGTTAGTGCGGACCCAGAGTAATTTAATGAGGGGAGGTTAGTGCAGACCCGGAGTAGTTTAATGAGGGGAGGTTAGGGCGGACCCGGAGTAATTTAATGAGGGGAGGTTAGTGCGGACCCGGTGTAATTTAATGAGGGGTGGTTAGTGCGGACGGAGTAATTTAGTGAGGGGAGGTTAGTGCGGACTCGGAGTAATTTAGTGAGGGGAGGTTAGTGCGGACCCGGAGTAATTTAATGAGGGGAGGTTAGTGCGGTCCCGGAGTAATTTAGTGAGGGGAGGTTAGTGATGTCCCAGAGTAATTTAGTGAGGGGAGTTTCGTGCAGTCCGGGAATAATTTAGTGAGTGGTGGGTTAGTGTAGTCCGGGAGTAATTTAGTGAGGAGAGGTTAGTGCAGTCCGGGAGTAATTTAGTGAGGAGAGGTTAGTGCAGTCCGGGAGTAATTTAGTGAGGGGAGGTTAGTGCCGTCCGGGAGTAATTTAGTGAGGGTGGCTCGTGTGGTCCCGGAGTAATTTAGTGAGGGGTGGGTTAATGCAGTCCTGGAAAACCCAGCCACATTTTGTCATGAAAATTCCCTGGATTTTCGCATCTGAAACAAGGGTGAACCTTTCAGTTTGTAGCCAAACATCACAACTCGGTCGTGCGAGGAAACAGCATGCCATAAACTCAATAACGAGAGTTGGGAATTCTTATTAAAGAACACTCAATCTGTCGAATGAACATGGGAACGAGTGAGTCCTCCGTTCAATTACTGAAGGGGATGGTGGGGAGACGTACATTTTTCCTGCGGGTGGAGTGATCTGGAAACAGTAGCGCCTGTCTTCGCAGTCGACCGCCATGACAGAGCAGTTGTCCAGGTCCAGGATGAGGCCCCCAGCGACTGCCCCTCGAGGTTGGCTCATCAGATTTCCTCCTTGGGTGAAGAAGTACAGTCTGTCCCAGGATGTGGACACCAGACCAGTTTTACTGATGAGAGGAACAGGCAGAATCAGCCTCACCAAATCACACCCAAAACACACACACAAAGCACAAAGAGCTCGGGAACCACCTCAATTCTGACCCATCGCCTCCCACCACAATAGGAGGGGGGGGGGGTTTGTTTGACCACCTGAGCAAGTAGGGTCCATGTAACATGTTCCCGATACCATGCCAAGCTTTACCAATAGGTTAACCCCACAGCAACCCCACCACCAATCCAACCCCATTCCCACCACCAACCACACCCCTTCCCCTCCAACAACCGCGTCAGGTCCCTGACACCTTCCCCACCGCCGTCTCCATCACTGACCCCACCCCATCCCCTACATCCCCAGCCAGTCCCCACCACGTCCCCAGGGAGGGGTGAGGGGGACAAGGTGAGGGGTTGTGGGATTGGGGATGGGTGAGGGGGACAGGGTGGGGTGAAGGGATGAGGAGGGGTGGGGGGGACAGTGATGAGGTCGTGTGTCAGGGTGAGGGGATGGGGAGGGGTGAGTGGGATGTTTGAGGGATGGGAAGGTATGGGGGGACAGGGTGAGGGGTGGGGGATGGAGAAGGGTGACGAGGATGGGGTGCGAGGCGAGGGGGTGGGGCGGTGTTGGGGAAGTGTGAGAGGAGAGAAGGTGGACCCTGTTTGTTGACTGGGATGTACATGGCATCAACTCCAGGCCTCGACACCGCAGCAACACGGAACCTGGAAATATCTACTGGAGATCAGAACCAAAGACTGAACAACCAGCGTCTTTTCCCCTCCCACCCCATCCCCTTTCCCCCAACCCCGCCAATACCCACCCATTCTCAACTCCTTCCCTCCTGAGCCATTTTCACTAGCCCACCCACAATCTCTGTTCCTTCAAGTCTAATCTGTCCCCCTCCTCTCCTCTCTCAGTCTCCATCATTGTCGGAACCTGTCCCGGTAGCTTCATTCTGAACTGATCGCCCTTTCCAAGCCCAGCAGCTCTCTCTCACTGTGTCTGGCACCTGCCAACGCCTTCCTCCGCTTCCCCATCTGTCTGTTATCCTTCACCTCCCCCTGGGTCACCAATCCCCTCTGGCCCATGTTCAACTCCAGCCAATGGTGTTCTGCTCCAGATTCCAGCATCTCCATAAAACTGCAGCCTCATTTGGGCAAGGTCTGTCCTTCAGAGACAAGACCTTTCACATTGTCTTTGTATTTCCTGGAATGAATTAATTCTGCATCAAAAATCCATGGACACTCTTCCTAGACCCTTCATTGGCACTGACTAAACCCGCAGACAATCGGCTGCTGTCGTAAGGAGTTTCATTCTCACGTGACCAGTGCTGGTTTTCTCCAGGTCCTCTGGTTTCCTCCCACCCTCCAAAACATCTGGGGTTGGTAACTGAACGTAATTAGGTAGCACAGATTGCATGGGCTGGAAGGGCCCTTTATTGTGCTATGCCATTAAAGTTAAAAAAGAACTGTGAGCTCAGAAAAGCTAACCCCACCACAATCATCCCCACAAAATGATCAATGCAAGAGAATAAAGTGTAAGGGCCTCACCTTCGAATATTCAGATAGCCAGCTTTCTGAAGGAGGCTCCTGTTTGCCTTTTTGGAGGCTCCAGTGTTGTTGTCAGGCAGGTAAGTGCTGTCACTCGCCAGCAACAACTCCTGCTGGGTCAGTCGCATGGCTTCAGCCTCCTCATCTAACTGTCCTTGGATCCTATGCATAAAACAAACCTATTTAATGTGACAGCAGCCTTTCCCCTTTCCCTGCTGGATTGTGTCAAGGAAGCGGTTAATGTTTCCCTCACTGCTGGGCTCCAAGTGGAGTAATGCATCATGCCCTTCCGGTGCAGAGAGAGATCTGTCAACACATTGTTACAGAGTCCTGAGCACCCCCAAAACCAGCAGCAATAAATATGCACCACAACACAGGGTTACAAAACAAAAGTCGTTTTGTGGTGGCGCACATCTCTGTGAGCGAACTGGTCCAATTTGTACTGCCGTGCTGGCGAGGCAGCTGCAGAAGATGGCACCGTCGGGGCTTGCTCTTGCCTCATGGCTTAGGCCACAGCTCGCATACCGGGCCACGTGATGACATCACCGTCGCACGGAGTGGAACTCCCGTTGGCCTTAAAGGGGCACGCGTGAAATTCAAATAAGCAGTTCTACTGGAAACCCCACCGAGTTCAGTGGTGTTTTCGGTGTTGTAGCAGCTGCTACATTGGTGACCCCGCAGAGCCCAGAAGTTATCTGGATTCAAACCCCACCCCACTTTGGTTTGGGCAGGCAGAGGCGCAGTTTCATCTGAGGCAGATCACCTCAGACTCCACCATGTTTTACCATGTGCTGAGTGTCCTCGATGAGGAAACGGGCAAGTATGTCGCCCTCAAAGCCTTCCTCCTCGGCATCTTTGGTCTCTCCCGTCAGCAGCACGCGGCCAGGCTAATGCACCTCAATGGCCTGGGGGACAGTGCCCTGTCTGCCTTAATGGATGAGATGCTCACACTGGCAGAAGGTCACAAACCCTGCCTGATGTTTGAGCAAGCCTTCCTTGAACAAATACCAGAAGACATCCAGCTCCTGCTAGTGGACGAGGACTTCTCAGACCCTAGAAAGGTCGCAGCCCGCACTGACGTGCTGTGGCGGACGAAGCGAGAGAACGAGGCCACCATGAACCAGGTCACCCGCCCTGCACCCAGTCGACCACACCCTGCCCCCAGACAGTCAACTTGGTGCTTCTATCACCAACGTTGAGGAGCCCAAGCTCACAAATGCCACCAATCCTACTCATACCAGGGAAATGACTGGGCCAGCCGCCACTGATGGCTGCGACAGCTGGCCACACAAACAGCCTCACACACGTGGTAGTCAAGACCAACAGACGGCGTTTCCTGGTGGACACCGGAGCAGAGTTGCCCTTGAATCCAGCACGAGACCCAACCCTGCGGGCAGCGAGCGGCACCGACATAAAGACCTTCGGCACACAGACTGTTCAATTACACCTCGGGCAGGATAAATACCGCTGGAAGTTCCTACTAGTCACTGTGAGAACTGCGCTGTTGAGAGCCTACTTCCTCAGAGCACACAGCCTGCTGGTCGACTTGAAGGGCAAGAGGCTCGTTGCCACCCATACCTTCCAGACCTTCCGACTCGAGCCGTCCAGCACGCACAGCCCAGGGATAACAACAGTCTGCACGCCCAGGAACGAGTACTCCCACATCCTAGATGAGTGCTCTGCCATCTTACGACCACAGTTCACTGCCATCATACCTCAGCATGGCGTCCGCCACCACATCGCCACACAGGGCCCTCCACTCCATGCCAAAGCCAGATGACTGTCACCAGAGAAGCTGCAATTAGTGAAAGAGGAGTTCCCCTGCCTCCAGAAGCTTGGCATCATCCGCAGGTCAGACAGATCCTGGGCCTCCCCCCTGCACATGGTCCCCAAGGACTTCGGGGGTTGGCGCCTCTGTGGGGACTACTGTCACCTCAACGATGCAACCACGCCTGACCTATACCACATCCCCCACATTCAGGACTTCACGACCAACTTACACGGCGCCAAAGTTTTCTCCATGGTCGACGTGGTGAGGGGCTACCACCAGATCCCCGTTCACCTGGATGACATTGGCAAAGCTGCCGTCATCACCCCGTTCGGCCTTTTTGAATTCCTGCAGATGCCCTTTGGCCTGAAGAATGCAGCCCAAACCTCCCAGTGGCTCACGGACGCAGTGGGCAGAGACTCGGACTTCAAGTTCATCTATCTCGAAGACATCCTCATTGCCAGTCACAATCACATGATAACATGACACCCCACCACTGCACACTGTTCGCCCGCCTGGCTGAATTCGGCCTCACCATCAACATGGCCAAATGTCAGTTCGGGAAACAGTAGCTACAGTTCCTGGGCCCTACTATTACTGCGGATGGGGCAGCACCGTCGCAAGACAAGGTCAAGGCCATACAACAGTTCCCCAGGCCAGACACCCTCAAAGGCCTGCAGGAGTTCACCGAGATGGTTAACTTCTACCACCGCTTCATCCCAGGGGCCACACGCATAATGCGCCCACTGTTTGTCCTGATCTCCACTAAACAAAAGACACTCAAGTGGTCGGAAGAGGCTGAAAGTCTTTGACAGACCAAGGCTGCCCTTGCGAGCACCACCCTACTGGCTCACCTATGGCCCGATGGCCACGCAGGACTCTCGGTGGACGCGTCCTCCATGGCCATCGGCGGCATCCTGGAGCAAGAGGTCAACGGGCAGTGGTGCCCCCCCCCGGTGTTCTTCAGCCAGCACCTCTGACCACCCAAGCTGAAGTACAGTGTGTTCGACAAGGAGTTCCTGACCTTGTACCTCTCGATCAGGCACTTCCTCTACTTCCTGGAGGGCAGATCATTCACCACCTTCATGGACCATAAGCCGCTCGCTCAAGCCCTCGCCATGGCGAAGGATCTCTGGTCAGCGCACCAGCAGCAACACCTTTCCTACATCTCAGAGTTCACCACCGACATCCGACTCCGACACCAGGCGGGTAAGGGCAAATATTGCTGATGCGCTTTCCAGACCTATCATCCAAAACTTGTCCCCCGGCCTGAACTATACCCAATTAGCTCAGGCCCAGAAGGAGGATGAAGAGACGCAGGCCTTTCGAACCTGAAGCTGCCAAGCAGCCATGACATGGTCCTGTGCAATGTCTCGACCAGCTCACCGCAACCTCCCACAGTGAAGGCATGAGGTGTTCCGGACAATTTACGACCTGGCTCACCCTTCAGTCAAGACATCGGTGCACATGGTGGCGGAATGTTTCGTCTGGCATGGATTGAAGAAACATGTGGCCCAGATGGCGAGGAACTGCACACATTGCCAAGCCTCCAAAGTTCAGTGCCATGATACAGCACTTCGACCTACCAGCCAGGAGGTTTGACCATATCCACATCGACATAGTGGCTCCCTACCAGTATCTAGGGATGCCCGCTACCTCCTGACCGTGGTTGACTGGACGATGAGGTGGCAGGAACCCATCCCCCACAGGGACACGCGCCAAGCCCTGTGCCAGAGCCCTGCTCGCTAACTAGGTCGGCCGGTTCAGCGTTCCACCCTACATAACCAGCGTCAGGGGCACCTAGTTCACCTCCGCCCTCTGGGCGCATCTGGCAAACTACTTGGGGATCAAGCTCCATCACACCATGCCCTATCATCCCTAAGCGAATGGACTCGTAGAGCACTTCCATCGGCACCTCAAGGCGGCTCTCATGGCGCAGCTAAAAGGACTCAACTGGATAGATGAACTGCCGTGGGTTCTGCTTGGCATTTGAACAGCTCTGAAAGAGGACCTCCAGGCTTCATCTGTGGAACCCGTTTACAGTGCACCGCTGTCGCTACCAGGGGAGTTTTTTGGAGTGGTTGCAGAATCCGGAGGGGAGACCTCAACCCTGCTTGCAGACCTCCGCAACAGACTCGCCTTGTTGGCACCCCCATCACGGCAAACACCCAGCGAACATCCCCAAAGAGCTGGCCTCAGCGGAGTTCGTGTTCGTCTGGCGTGTCCCGCACTCGGCCCCCCTGCAATGCACGTACAAGGGCCCTTACAAGGTCCTCCACCAATCAGGAAACACTTTCACTCTGAACATTGGGGACAGGGAAGAACTATTCATGGTCGACTGACTAAAACTGGCACATGTGGACTTATTAGACCAACCCTTGCAGACGGCCCAATCTAAACAGAGGGGTCGGCCGCCAAAGTGGCGGGATATGTAAGCCAGTTCTGGTGGGGGGTGGGGAGAGGGGAGTTGTGTGGTAGCACACATCTCTGTGAGCGAACCGGCCCTGCTTGTACCGCCGCGCTCATGGGGCAGCTGCAGAAGATGGCACCGTCGGGGCTTGCTCTTGCCTTGTGGCTTAGGCCACAGCTCGCGCCCCGGGCAACGTGATTATATCACCGCTGCGTGGGGCAGAACTCCCGTTGGCCTTAAAGGGGTGAGCGCAAAATTCAAATAAATAGTTCAATTGAAACCCCCATCGAGTTCAGTGGTGTGTTGTAGTAGCCGCTACAGTTTTTAATTATATTTGAACAAAACAGAATTTAACTTTAACTTATTACTTAACCTACTTACTTAACCTACCTAACCTACTTAATCCCCCCTCTAACACTAAGCACAGGTGTGTGTAATGTATATTTACGATTAGAAAAGTTCTTTGGTTCACAATCCAATCTCAATGGTTGCAGGCAATTCTTGTACTATGCACAGAAGTTAACATTGACAAAGTTCACCAGTCTTTGGTGCTTAACAGGCAAATGATTACCACTCAGGAGGGTTCTTGCTGCTTTTCAGAGAGAGATTCCTTTTGTTCCAAGACATCAGCACCTGATTTCTGTTTAATCAGTCTTGCTGACAAACCTTGCCCCCTTCAGGGTTCTCCAGATGATCCTTCTTCTTTCTGATCACCTTTCAGATATCCAGTCTTCTCCTTTGACCAGGCAGTCTTCCAAAGGTTTGCCAGCTTTGTCCTTCTGGAACTGATTTCTGTCTCCTTTCTCTCTGTTTCACACCCTCCCTCTCTGAGAGCAAAACTGTTCTGTCTGCCTGCAAAAATCACATGCTCTCCCAGGCAAGCTGTATGCTGCAACTTTGATGCTCTTTTTGCAAAAAGCACTCTGCAAAAGTCCTGCAAATATTCTGTGTTTTAAAATGTTTGTATGCAACCTACTCTAATAATCCTTCCTAAAACACCTCTAAATACTCTGTTGCAGCATCAAGGGTGACACACTTCAGTCAATTAGAGGCTGGAGAAAACAGGAGTGTTCTCCAGAGAGCAGTGACAGAGAAAACAAAAGCCTAAAAGAAGGGCTCTTACCCTGCAGGATTACTTTGCCAATTGCAGGGCTCGCGGCTGCAACTTTTTTATGGTTTTAACATATGCAAAATACCTATGGTATTAATAATAAAGAATTAATATCGAGTTACAGGTATGAGATAACAGTGGTCAAGGTACATGTGAACTCAGCATATTAAATGGAAAAATGGAAGGGGGAAATCTCCTAAAGATAAAGCCTTGGGATATAAAATCTACCCATCACTACACATGCAGTGAACAGAGAGAATGTGGATCACCTTTGAACCACGTTTGCAGCAGAAGACAGAAGATCGTTCAGTTTCTTCGAGAACATCTCCACTCCCATCTTGAAAAAGTTGATCTAAAACAGACAAGAGACAGGAGTGAGCTCCAACCAGGATATGGCAGAGCCAGGGCCTACATTCATTAAGGCCCTCATCATCTCTGCTGCAGCCAAACAGCCACCTTCTAATCCAATCACACAACCAGCAACACACACCTCCCTCTGATGTGGGGCTTTACTCCCTCTTCTCACAGCCTGGGTCAAACCACCTACTAAACCTGCCTCCAGATTAAATTCCAAACCAGTGGCAAGAACGCCACATCTGCTGGAGAGAGTGAGTGTGAGGGAGCGAGAGAATGAGAGATGGGCAAGTAACTGAATCAGAGGGTGAATGGGAGTGCAAGTATGAGAGGGAGAAGGTGATAGTGAAAGTGTGTGGAAGTGAGATGGAAAGAGGGAGAGGGGAGAGTGGGAGTGAGATGGAAGAGAGAGAGGAGAGAAGGGAGAGGGGAAAGGGGAGATGGAGAGAGTGAGAGTTAGAGGAGGAGAGTGAGAGGGAAGAGGGAGGGGGAAGGAGCGAGTGGGAGAGGGAAAGAGCAAAATGGAGAAAGGAAGAGAGAGGGAGTGAGAGGTGGAGAGGGAGAGGAATGAATTGGTGAGGGGGAGAGAGATTAAGAACAAGAGGCTGTGGGAGAGTGGGTTAGTCATTGCAGAGATATCCCCCTCCTGTTGGCCGTGGGATAGCTGAGAGACTTCTGGTGTCCTGGTGACTACACCAGTTCCTTTCTAATCGTGTCAAGGAATTGGACTGGAGATGGATGAACAACTGGGAACTAAGGGGAATGCAGATAATGGCTATAGTGATGTGGTCACATCTAAGGTGCAGGCTTTGGGCAGCTGGCTGATGACACGAAAGGGAATGGGCAGGCAGTGCAGGGCCCCTCTCAGTAACAGTGTACCACTATCATGTCAGGGCAGTGAGGTTCAGCAGGGAAGGGTGGAGTCAGGTAGAGTAACAGTGAATGTCAGGGATAATCCCAGATAGGCATCTCTGTGGCTTCAAGCAGGCTCCAGGATGGGGCCAAAGGTGACGTTCACAATGAGGGAGAGTGGAGAGAAGGGATACACGAGCTGGTTTGTATTGAATGAAGCTGAATCGCACGAAATAGTGTCACTTTCTCTCAGTTGAGCATTTGGCTGGACTTCATTGTCACCGCTGAGGACACACGTCAAAGGAATATCTTTCAATGCTGCATCCCCACGATGAAGGGGCAATAATGGCTGTTTTAGAATCATAATCCACAATCTAGACCACTTCAATGGAGCAGGCAGTGATCACAGGGGTCAGTGGGTAAACGGCCGACAACATTTCAGGTCAAATCCCTTCATCAAGGCTGAAGTAAGAAGGGGCGATTCAAGGGGGAAAGAAAAAGAAGTGGGAAGAGCTGAGGAAAGGCTGAGTAGTTAGCACACTGCCTGAAGGTTCCAATCCCACACAGAGGGGGGAGAGAGGAGGGAGGAGAGGGATCTGTTTATTGATGTAAATTTTTTAAAATGTATATATGTGATTACTAGGTGCTGGGTATGTGTATGCATTGTGGTCTAGAAAAACATGGCTTTGTCTGCTTGTGCTGTTAGTAACCTTGATGTGGAGGCACGTTGAAGGAAAAGATTTACCATGAGGGTGGTGGGGGGAGGGGTGAATAGAGAGAAAAGTGAGAACAAGAAAAGGTAGAGATGGAAACGGTGGGACCAGATGGGAATGGGGGTTACACAGAGTTAGGCGTTGGGTTTAAGAAAGGTCAGGAACGATATAACCATATAACCATTTACGGAGTGGAAACAGGCCATGTTGGCCTTTCAAGTCCGCACTGGTTCACTGATTTTGTGCGCCCTCTTCAGGCATTGGTGATGCATGTGTGTTTCTTTAAGTTCACCTCAGCCTGGTGATGGATGTCTGCAGACAGCCCCGTCTGCATGGGAATGGGGAAGGGAATTACAACAGCAGATGACAGTTTGTTCAAGCTCATTCACACAGCTAATTGGTTGATCTTTCACAAATAGGAATCTTTTTTACCAAAACGGTTACATTTCAATTTGTCATGTTTTCTTGAGTCACTTGGATTGGTTAAAGATTTGCAACGATTTAATGTGCCATTCCTCTGATACGTATTTTAATATCTGCATCTCATGAAGTACAGTTACAACTACCAGACGGCTTCCAATACATCGGTGTGGCAGCCAGCAGCTTTCAAGAAAATAAGTAACATTTAAAATCTTCCTAAACACAGGAGTGTGCATGTCACTGAAAATCAGAGTTTTTCCCACACACCCCCACCCCTCCCCCAGAGACAGTTATTACAAATGTATCGTCAGCATCAACAATGTGTTTTCTCACAGTTTGGGTAATAATCTCTGAGGGTTCAGCACATGGGCCTTAGAATGAGGCCCAACATTTGAGAAGATGTGAGATAGCAAATTTAGAAGTTGATAGTTCAACATGCTGATCTGGATCCTGTGTGAGAACATGGAAACTGCTGCCAATACCAGCTATCTGGTTCCATCCACCCCCTTCCAGAGACTCAGCAGGGACGCCACGTATTCAGTGATTCACTCACCTGACCCTGCGTGAAACCCAGTAACGGATCCAGCATTGCCGCCCGTTTCCTGTGCTGCAGAGCGTTTAAGGCACAATAATACTGCATGGAGGAATGATGCTGCTTTCTCCTTGCTGTAGCTACCTCCGCGACCACCTCTGCCTTCAGCTGCAAGACAGAAGGGGTTACTGCACCACCCATTCACTTCCAAGGGCACATATCCAACATGCATATACAACATTACAGCACATGTTGTTGTGTCAACCAATGGGAACCTACTCAACAAACTAAACCTTCCCTACCCCACACCCAAAACCCTTTATTTTTCTTTCATTCATGTGCCTGTCTCAGAGTCTTCTAATTATCCCTATTGTACCAGTCTCCACCCCCTCTCCCCAGCAATACATTCCAGTCATCCACCACTCTCTGTGTAAACTAATATATTCCAAACATTTCCTCTAAACTTTCCTCCCCTCACTTTGTACAAATGTCCTCTGGTGTTTGCTACTCTTATCCCGGGGAAACAGGCACTGAGCGTCCACCCTCTTTACATCTCTCATAATCTTGCAGACCTCCTCTCCCATCCTTCTATACTCCAAAGAGAATAGTCCCAGCCCTGCCAACCTTGCCTCCAAAGACATTCCCCAATTCAGGCAGCAGCCTGGTAAATCTCCTCTGCACCCTCTCCACAGCTTCCACATCCTTCCTGAAATGGGGTGACCAGATCTGAACCCAATTCTCCACGTAAAGATGTAATGACCCTGCAAGGCTGACCTTGTGGTGAAGGGTACTGCCACTCTCCCCACTTCTGCTCTTTCACTAGGGCAAGCACAATCGAAACTACCTTTATACTAAAGGCAAGAAAGCAAAACGGGAAAAGAAAATGGATTAATTGAAACTAATTAATAATATTTATTCAGCTGTTCTTTTTAATTTAACTTGTTTATATCTAACAGGCCACCTTACTGAACCAACTGTTGCCAAGAGCAAACACTAAGAGGCTGGATGTAACCAAGAGAGTTTGCAGATGCAGGGGTTGAATGCAGAACACAGACGTGAAAGAGAAACTCTGCAGGTCACCCAGCGGCCAGAGGAAGCAAAAGGTAGGCGGCATCAGGCCTGAGCCTTGATCAGGAGTTCGGAAAATCAGGGAGATGTCTGAATGGAGGGAGGGCCGAGGGGAGGACCACTGGCTAACAGGTAGGAGGAGGACACAGAGGGGGAGAGGAGGAGCACCGGCTAACAGATATGAGGTGGACACACAGAGAGGGAGGGGAGGAGCATCAGGAAAGAGGTGGATACAGGGAGGAGGGGAGGAGCACCAGCTAACAAGTAGGAGGAGGACACATAGCGGGAGGGGAGGAGCACCGGCTAATAGGTAAGAGGTGGACAGAGGGGGTGGGGAGGAGCACCGGCTAACAGATAGCAGGTGGACACAGAGGGGGAGAGCACTGGCTTACAGTTAGGAGGTGGATATGGGGGGAGGGGGGAGGAGGGAGGAGCACTGGCTAACAGGTAGGAAATGGACACAGAGCGGGAGGGGAGGAGCACTGGCTAACAGGAAGTGGACACAAAGGGGGAGGGGAGGAGCACTGGCTAACAGGTAGGAGGTGGACACAGTGGGAGGGGAGGAGCAATGGCTAACTGGTAGGAGGTGGACAGAGGGGGAGGGGAGGAACACTGGCTAACAGGTAGGAGGAGGTCACAGAGGGGGAGAGGAGGAGCACCGGCTAACAGATATGAGGTGGGCACACAGAGGGAGGGGAGGAGCATGAGCAAACAGGAAAGAGGTGGACACAGGGGGAAGGGGAGGAGCACCAGCTAACAAGTAGGAGGTGAACAGAGGGGGAGTGTAACAGATAGCAGGTGGACACAGAGGGGGAGGGTAGGAGAACTGGCTAACGGGTAGGAGGTGGACACAGTGGGAGGGGAGGAGCAGTGGCTAACAGGTAGGAGGTGGACACAGAGGGGGAGGGGAGGAGCACTGGCTAACAGGTAGCCAGCCACAGAGGGGGAGGAGCACTGGCTAACAGGAAATAGACACAGAGGGGGAGGGGAGGAGCAGTGACTAACATGTAGGAGGTGGACAGAGGGGGAGGGGATGAGCACCGGCTAACAGGTAGGAGGTGCAAACAGGGGAGGGGAGGAGCACCGGCTAACAGTTAGGAGGTGGACACAGAGGAGGAGGGAGGAGCACTGGCTAACAGGTAGGAAATGGACACAGAGCGGGAGGGGAGGAGCACTGGCTAACAGGAAGTGGACACAAAGGGGGAGGGGAGGAGCACTGGCTAACAGGTATGAGGTGAACACAGGGGGGAGGGGAGGGGAGGTGCACTGGCTAAAAGGTAGCAGGTGGACAGAGTGGGGAGGGGAGGAGCACCGGCTAACAGGTAGGAGGTGGACACAGAGAGGGAGCAGAGGAGCACCAACTAACAGGTAGGAGGTGGACATAGATGGGAGGGGAGGAGCACTGGCTAATGGGTAGGAAGTGGACACAGAGAGGGGGAGGACTATCGCCTAACAGGTAGGAGGTGGACACAGAGGGAGAGGGGATGAGCACCGGCTAACAGTTCGGAGGTGCAAACAGGGGACGGGAGGAGCACCGGCTAACAGTTCGGAGGTGGACACAGAGGGGGAGGGGAGGGGAAGAGCACTGGCTAACAGGTAGCAGGTGGACAGAGGGGGAGGAACACTGGCTAACAGGAAGTAGACACAGAGGGGGTGGAGGAGCACTGGTTAACTGGTAGGAGATGGACACATAGGTGGAGGAGAGGAGAACTGGCTAAAAGGTAGGAGGTGGACACAGAGTGGAGGGGAGGAGCACTGGCTAACAGGTAAAAGATGGACATGGGGGAGGGAGTAGCAGTGGCTAACAGGTAGGAGGTGGACATAGAGGGGAGGAGCACTGGCTAATGGGTAGGAAGTGGACACAGAGGGGGGGTGGAGCATCGCCTAATGGGTAGGAGGTGGACGGAGGGGGAGGGGAGGAGCACTGGCTAACAGGTAGGAGGTGGACAGAGGGGGAGGAACACTGGCTAACACGAAGTAGACACGGGGAGCGGAGGAGCACTGGCTAACAGGTAGGAGGTGGACACAGAGGGGAGGGGTGGAACACTGGCTAACAGGTAAGAGATGGACACGGGGAGGGGAGGAGCAGTGGCTAACAGGTAGGAGGTGGATACGGGGGGGGAGGAGGCAAAGGAGTTGAGGGTTATGGGGATAAGGCTGGAAAGGGTACTGATGGTAGTGATCAGCCATGATCTGTAAAATGGCGGTGCTGGCTCGACGGGCCGAAGGGCCTACTCCAGCTCCTATTGTCTATTGTAACAGGTTGGAGGTGGACGTAGAGGGGAAGGGAGGAGCACTGGCTAATGGGTAGATAGTGGAAACAGGGGGGGAGGAGCATCGCCTAATGGGTAGGAGGTGGACAGAGGGCTGGAGCGGAGAAGCCACGGCTAACAGGTAGGAGGTGCACAGAAGGTGAGGGGAGGAGCACTGGCTAACAGATAGGAGGTGGACACATAGCGGGAGGGGAGGAGAACTGGCTAACAGGTAGGAGGTGGACACAGTGGGAGGGGAGGTGGAGTGGCTAACAGGTAGGAGGAGGACACAGGGGGAGAGGAGGAGATTCGGCTAACAGGTAAGAGGTGGACACGGGGGAGGGGAAAAGCACTGGCTAACAGGTAGGAGTGGACATGGTGGAGGGAAGGAGCAGTGGCTAACAGGTAGGAGGTGAACACAGTGGGGAGGGGTGGAGCACTGGCTAACAGGTAGGAGGTGGACACATATGGGGAGGGTAGGAGCATTGGCAAACAGGTAGGAGGTGGACACAATGGGGAGGGAAGAGCACCGGCTAATGGGTAGGAGGTGGACACAGAGGGGAGGGAGGTGCTCCGGCTAATGGGTAGGAGGTGGACACAGAGGGGGGAGGAGCATCGCCTAATGGGTAGGAGGTGGACAGACGGGGGGGAGTGGAGGAGCCACGGCTAACAGGTAGGAGGTGGATACAGGGGGGAGGGAAGGAGCACCAGCTAACAGGTTGGAGGTGGACTTAGAGGGGAGGGGAGGAGCACTGGCTAATGGGTAGGTCGTGGACACAGAGGGGGGAGGAGCATCGCCTAATGGATAGGAGGTGGACAGAGGGGTGGAGCGGTGGAGCCACGGCTAACAGGTAGGAGGTGGAAACGGGAGGGGAGGAGCACTGGCTAACAGGTAGGAGGTGGACACATATGGGGAGGGAAGAGCACCGGCTAACGGGTAGGAGGTGGACACAGAGGGGAGGGAGGTGCACCGGCTAATGGGTAGGAGGTGGAAACAGAGGGGGGGAGGAGCATCGCCTAATGGGTAGGAGGTGGACAGACGGGGGGGGAGTGGAGGAGCCATGGCTAACAGGTAGGAGGTGGACACAGGGAGAGGGAAGGAGCACCAGCTAACAGGTAGGAGGGGACTCAGAAGGGGGAGGGGAGGAGCACTGGCTAACAGGTGGGAGGTGGACAGAGTGGGGAGGGGAGGAGCACCGGCTAACAGGTAGGAGGTTGACACAGAGAGGGAGCGGAGGAGCACTGGCTAACGGGTAGGAGGTGGACACAGACGGGGGGAGGAGCACCAGCTAACAGGTTGGAGTGGACTCAGAAGGGGGAGGGGAGGAGCACCAGCTACCAGGTAGGAGGTGGGCACAGGGGGGAGTGGAGGAGCCCCGGCTAACAGGTAGGAGGTGGACACAGAGGGGGAGGGGAGGAGCACCGGTTAACAGGTAGGAGATGGACACAGAGGGGGAGGGGAGGAGCACCGGTTAACATTTAGGAGTTGGACACAGAGGGGGAGGGGAGGAGCAGTGGCTAGCGGGTGGGAGGTGGAAACAGGATGAAGGGTAGAGAGGAAAGAAGCTGAGGGGAGGGGAGGGGAGAGGAGAGGGGAGGCAGTGCACGACGCCACGGACAGGCGTGTCAGTGTGGTAGGGGTTGGTGATGTGGATAGTCTGGGAGGTTGCCAGAGACACATTGATAGGATGCAGAGCTGGCCTGAGTTTAACCCAGAAATGTGTGAAGTGGTTCATTTTTGGCCAAATTTGGGCAGTATGGAAGAAATGAGTGGTATGGGGGAACTGTATTCATCGGATATTTAAGCTGCTGCTCAGGTTGATAGTGTTGTTTGGATGGTGTATGGTGTGTTGACCTTCATTAACTGTGGGTAGAGTTCAAGTGCTATTAAGAATTGTGTCAGCTATACAAGACCTTAGTTAGACCTCACTTCGAATAGTGTGTCCAGTTCTAGTCATGTCACGGCAGGAAGGATGGGTGCGAAGTTGGATGGAAGGATGGGTGCGAAGTTGGATGGAAGGATGGGTGCGAAGTTGGATGGAAGGATGGGTGCGAAGTTGGATGGAAGGATGGGTGCGAAGTTGGATGGAAGGATGGGTGCGAAGTTGGATGGAAGGATGGGTGCGAAGTTGGATGGAAGGATGGGTGCGAAGTTGGATGGAAGGATGGGTGCGAAGTTGGATGGAAGGATGGGTGCGAAGTTGGATGGAAGGATGGGTGCGAAGTTGGATGGAAGGATGGGTGCGAAGTTGGATGGAAGGATGGGTGCGAAGTTGGATGGAAGGATGGGTGCGAAGTTGGATGGAAGGATGTGGATGTGATAGAGAGGGTGCCTGGACGGGATCTTCCGTCACAAGGTTGAGTGAACTTGGCTTTGTCTCCTTGGAGTGATGGAAGATCAGGGTGACCTGATTGAGGTGCACAAGAGGATGAGAGTTATTGATCGTGTGGATGGCCAGAGGCTTTTCCCCATGTCTGAAACAGCCAATACCAGGGGCATAATGTTAAGATTCTTGGGAGTAAATAGAGTGGGACTGCAAGAGGTAAGTAAGGTACAATTGGATCTCTTAAGTGACCATCAGATAGATATATGGAACTGAGAAAATGAAGGGTTATGAAACAGGGGAAGTCTAGGCAGTTGTTGGGGTAGATTTTTAGCTCTGCTTGTCACTGTGGGCATCTCGTGTTCTGTGAGACACTGAGTACAGAAGTTGGGAGTCATGCTGAGGTTGCACTAGATGTTGGTGAGGCCCCATTTGGAGAATTGTGCTCCATTTTGGCTACTGTGCTAAACGAAAGATGCTGACCAGCTGGATGGGGAGCAGAGGAGGTTTGCAAGGATGTTGCCTGGACCCGGGGCCCTCAGCTACAGGGAGAGGTTGCGCAGGCTGGGGCTTTATTCCTTGAGGTGCAGGAGGATGGTGGGGGGTGGGGGTGGAAATCTCAGAGAGGTGGACAGAATCACGAGGAATAGATCAAGTGAATGCAGAGAGTCTTTTCTCCAGAGTGGGCGGAATCAGTATCCAGAGGACGTAGTTCTAAAGTGAGTGGGTGGGGAGATTTAACAGGAACCTGAGAAGTAACATTTTCACAAAGAGGGTGGTGGGTGGATCATCGCGTTTCGAAGGAGATGGGCAAAATGCAGGCAACCAGCCCAGAATCCCAACTTAGTCAGCATGGGCAGGTTGGGCTGTTCCATAGAACATAATAGCCCTCCTATCCATGTGTATTTAAATGTTGAGATTGAGCCTCATCCACCTCAGGTGGCAGCTCGTTCCACACTCTCACCACTCTCAGCGTGGAGGTTCCCCTGAATGGTCCTTTTAAACAGTTCACTTTTGTCTCACCAAATCTCAAGTGAAAAAGCCTGCGTGCATGAATTCTGTCTTTACCCTTCATAATTTTAAATACCCCTATCAAAACTCTCATTTTCTGATGCTCCAGAGAATAGTCCTAACCTTTCCCTGTAACTCAGATTCTGAAGTCTTGGCAACATCTTAGTAAATCTTCTCTCACTCTTTCTATTTTTGATCTTATTAATGTCTGTTCCTTGCTGTGTGGTTATTGGGAACAGTCTTTGTGTGGGGCAGAGCATATGTTTTAAACCTGATAGGCATTTTGAGGGGGTGACAAAGGGTAGGCAGTGGATATTGATTAACAAACCAGTAAATGTCCTTTATGCAGAACATTCAGGTAAATTGGAACTTGGCGATGGAATTGGCTTGGCTGTAGAAAGCAAGAGGGGTGTAGTGGAGGGGGGTCGCTGACTGGACATTGCAGAACGTTTGATGATTTGGATGAAAATGCAGTGGGTGGGTAAATTACAAAGTTTGCAGATGACAAACCTTGCTGAAGTTGTGGATTCTCAAGATTCTCAAAGAAGATATTTCCTCTTGTGGGACTAGAGGCAAAGATGAGAGATTTCCTCTCACTGTCTCACATATCTTTGGAATTCTCTTCTTCACAGGGTCTCTTTGAAGTGACCTCATCTCAGTTCTGCTGAGATGTGCAGGAAACCCTCTAATTGTGACTCCTCTCCGTGAGGAGCAGGAGACACACAGAGACGGCAGCTGCAGAGGAGCTCAGCAGTTCGAGCAGCATCCATAGGAGAAAAAGGGGTGACATTTCGAGTCAGAACCCTCCATGAGTCTGAGAATGCAGAGGAGAGAGCCAGTTTAATGAGGATAGGGCTGGATGGGGCAATAGAGGATTGGTGAACCAGGGAGGGATGGATGATAAACAGCTGGTGAGGTGGAGGCAGTTGACTGGCAGGTGCCAGACAGAAGGGGAGAAAGGTCTGGTGGAGGATGTCATACAAGGTGGGGTTGGAGACAGCCTGGGGAGCACTGTTACATACTTTATCCTCAACAATGGAAATTCACCAAGACAACAGTATTTTTAAAAACAATACATTTTGTCATTAATTATTAATAACATAACACTTCTTAACTCTAAACTTAATCCCACTATGCGTACGAGATGATTTTAAAGTTCAGTCAGTTTTTTGTTTTGAAACACCACCAGACCTTTTTAAAACTCACAAATTTCTTGATGAGTTGTTTTTAGAGCAATGTTTCTTCATAAGAATGATTTTCCATAAATCTCCCCTCCTTTGAATGGAGGTTTCAGAATCTGTTTCCCAAGATGACTTCACAAACCCAGTCAAGGGTTACACAGTGCCCATGTAGAAATAGGAACAGCAGGACTGCCTTCTCTCTCTCAAAGAGACAATCAGAAGTGGTCATTCTCTTTTGAAACCCACTTATTCTGTGTTCTCCTTGACCAGGAGTTACACGTAACAGTACTTTTCTGGATACTATATTTCAATCCTGTCTTACTTACAGGATGGCCAAGCACCAGCTTCAATCCTGAAGTTAATCTCTGGTAGCATGTTGTTTGTCTTATGTAATTGTGTATCTGTATAAGTTATGGGAGAATGGATGGGAGGGAATAAGGGAAGGGAGAGGGGAAAATGCTGGAGTCTGTGAGTTATATTGTGCAGAAGGAAATGTCCTATATTGTTTGTTTGGATTTGTCCTTAATGTAGCTCAAGCCCAAAATGTCATTATGTGTCTTTACCTTTGCTACATAAAGGGCACCGTTAGACCTGCTGCTGAACTTCTCCAGCATTTTGTGTTTTTACCTACAGGATAGTAAGGTGTCTTCTTCCCTCAAAATGTCTGTTTTCAGTAATATCTTCTTTCAAAATGTCTTTAATCATGCGACATGATATCATTGCAGTCTTTGAAGTTTAAATTCCAAAAGTGGATATGACTGTTCTGTCTGCTGGGCACAGCCAGTGGAATGGCAGTGCATGTACACAGCTGCTTCTGAGGAAACACCTATTGCTTTGAGTTCTCAATGGAGAACAGTCATGAGACTTTTATGACTGTTTACAGCTTTGAATTAGCAGTCACCCAGTCTTTTTAAGCAAACAAGTTTCCAGCAGAATAATGACTAAGCAGATCTTTCGATTTCCAAAATGCCTCTCTTGAGTGTGATTGTGTGTGTGACCCTGTGTCCAAACCCACAAAAGATATACTCCATAATGAAAGATTAATAATAGCACAATTCCAACCCAAGCACCTCTCACCTTTTCATTCTCTCTTCTCTTGGGCAGCTTGCTGTATTTTCCCATTGCCGCATCATGTTCTGTAAAAAATGAAGACACCAACCCTATCTTTTAGATATGGATTACTTCAAACAAAATCATACAAAGTACCAACAGAGTTCTCCAACGTCACTAGATTAATCATCAGCTCACAACTGGGAACACAAGGCAGCTCTGGACCCGACACAGGTTTCAGTCAACAATGCGACCCGGTTCCTCTCAGGCCCTCACTGCTGGTGGACTGCTTGCCAAACAACGTCAGACTTGCCAACATAGACATGGAATTAGGACTTTTACTGGTGAACTCCCCTGGTGTTCTCAGGTTAGGTACATTCCTGCATCCCCTAAAATGATTTTTAAGGCTAAATTAAAAACAACTGCACAAACTGTGTAAGTTGCCGGAGACTGAGCTCTTGCATTTGCTGTAAGACGATACAGGATTCAAGTACAACCATCTCTAGCACTCTGCACATGATGCACCAAATTGACCTTGATGCTGTCTTCGAGCACTTCAGGAAGGCCAATGACCCTGTCTCACATGGGCAGCTATTCTCAAGGTTAGAACCCATGGGATCCAGGGCAAATTATCTTTAAGTTCCTGGGAGCCCACAAAGTTCTCCTGCAGCCAGCACTTCGAGACAACCATAAAGAAGGCACCTCTACTTCTGAACAATTCTGAGGGGATTTGGCACATTGTTAAATTCTCTATCGGAATTCTCCATGTGCCCTTTGGAAGGGATACTGACTGGTTGCATCATAGCCTGGTTTGGAAACTCGGGTTCCAAACTTCTACGTTCCAGGAACGTAGAAGGTTGCAGATAGTGGCAAACCTAGCCAAGACCATTATGGGCACTGACCCCCCCCTATCAAAAATGCTGCCTCAAGAAGGCAGCCAACATCATAAAGGACCCCCATTACCCTGGTTACAACCTCTTTCCATGGCCACCTTCCGCAGCCTGAAGGCCAGGTTCAAGATGGTTACTTTCCAACAACCATCAGCCTCTGGAGCCTCCCTAACCCCACCATCGGCTGCAGGACCAGTGGATGTGACTACTCTACCGAAATGTCACCACTAAGTTGTCCCGGCATCTACATCCTCCTCTGGCAGCTCATTCCACACACTCACCATCTGTGTGTGAAGAACATTCCCATCAGTTCCCCCTTAAATCTCTCCCCACTCACCTTGAATCCATAGTTGTAAACTCTCCTGCTCTGGGAAAAAGACTATGATTATTTTCCTTATCTGAGCCCCTCATGATTTAGTAAACCTCTAGGAGATGTCCACTGAGCCTCCTGCACTCCCCAGAGAAAAGTCCCAGCCGATCCAGCCTCACCTGTAACATTCCCAATTTGTAAAGACCCAAGTGATATCTGCACCTTTTTAAAATCTCTCTGCTCTAATTTGGTATCAACATCTGCCGTCTTGGTGAACAAACAGATCATGTCCCCGTTTGGCACAGGAGGTTATCATTGGTGTTTGCAGAATCCACCACCAGATCTGACACCAAAATGGGGTTCAGGAAGGAGGGTGGGTTTAGGATTTTTTTGGCTTTTGAACAATTGAAAGATAAATGTAACATACAAAATTATACAATTTTTGCATACTATCAATTAAAATCATCTTTAAAAAAGAAATTGGGAGCAAATTTGAGACTTCTGGAACAAAGTCAATTTGAACATATTTTTATTAAGAAATTTATATGCATATAAAATTGCAAGAAATTGAGAAAAAAAAGGATTTATATAAATAAAAATTACGATGGGCGAAAGATTTAAATAATTATTCGGATAAATGTTTCCGATGTAATAAGGAAACATTCGGTCTGGTCCTGTGTAAAAGTGGAAAAATTCTCGAAGATTTGAGATAAATTATGAAGATAAAGATACAAAAAGATCCAAGAATATTTTTACTTGGGAATATATATATGAAGCGGATATGAAATTGGATAAATATCAAGAAAAAATGTTGAGCATAGCAATAGCGACAGCAAAGAAATGTGAAGCCTAGATGGCACGTTGACCAAAACTGAAATAATCCTCCAAACGGGGCCATCTACCATTGGCCTGTTAGCCTGTACACGCCCCTCCCCGCCCCCTGCTGCCCCTTCTCTCCACTCCTCCACCTCTCTCCCCATCTTTTCATCCAGACGCCTGCCTGTCTTTTGCTCATACTTTTACAAAGGGCTCAGGCCCGAAACATTGGTTACCCTTTACTTCCTAATAAATGCTGTGTGATTTGCTGAGTTTCTCCAGCATGTGTTGCCCTGTAACCACAGCATCCACAGACTTTCCTGCTTCACACCAGTTATTGCTGAAATTTCAAATACTGCCTGAGATGCTGGAAGCAGAGACTCTCACAGCATTAAAGAGGCTTTGGATGGAACCCGTGAATTGCCAAGGTACAGAAGGCTGCCCCAATGCAGACAAATTGGATTGGCATAGGCAGGTGCAATGGTTGGCATTGATACGATGGGCCTAAGAGCCTGTTTGTGTTCTACAACACCATAATCAGAATTCATAATCATGAAATGCCAGATAAATAAATGAGGTCATTGAATTTTTTTTTAACGATACCGCCCAGTAGAAGGGCTCTCAAATGGTCCTGAGCGCATCAGAGGTTTGGACCTGGAGCTCAGGTTGGCACCTGGAGGTGAATCCCCCAACAGTCGGTGTCTCTCTCTTACTGTCAGGGGTGCCGGGTGATGATCATGATGATTTATTGTTTGCCTTATGCAAGCGGAGGTTGAAGTAATACATGTATTTAACCTTTTTTGTATTATTACGTGACAAGGAACCTTGAACTAGAAGATCTTCCGACCCATGAAACCTGCGCCACACAATTAACCTTCCAACTCCATACGCCTTTGGGATGTGGTTGATAACACTTTGCAGTTTTTTTTCTCTTCCATCTACCATTGGCCTGTTAGCCTGTACACGCCCCTCCCCGCCCCCTGCTGCCCCTTCTCTCCACTCCTCCACCTCTCTCCCCATCTTTTCATCCAGACGCCTGCCTGTCTTTTGCTCATACTTTTACAAAGGGCTCAGGCCCGAAACATTGGTTACCCTTTACTTCCTAATAAATGCTGTGTGATTTGCTGAGTTTCTCCAGCATGTGTTGCCCTGTAACCACAGCATCCACAGACTTTCCTGCTTCACACCAGTTATTGCTGAAGTCTTACAGCTCCACAGACACAAATACAATCCCAGCCTTGTTCAAACTTTCTCCCTGTGAACTTGTCTCCAGTTTCTTCCCACTTCCCAAAATTTTCACAAGCCCATCAAGTCTGCTCTGCAAGTCCACTGTTCTCACTTCTAGTTCCAATTTCCAGCTATTTCTCCATACCCTGACTAATTAGATACCTACCAATCTCCCCAATGATCGGGCCTCCACAGCTGGATGTGGCAACAAATTCCACAAATCCACGACTCTCTGGCGAAAGAAATTTTTCCTCGTCTCTGTTGTAAATTGGTACTTTTTAATTCTGTGCCCTCTTGTCGTGGATCCACCCACCAAAGTAAACAATCCATTTACATCCACTCTATCCAACCCTTTCAGCATTCAAAATGTTTCTATAAGATCCCCTCTCATTCTTCTCTACTCCAATGAATACAGTCCAAGAGCCGATAAATACTCCTCTGTGGTGGCTCACCACAAGGCAGGCGAACCGGCCCCACTTGTAAGCCATCCAAAATGGCACCGTCGGGTGTTTCCTTTCCTTCCACCAAGGGGCTCAGAAACCTGCGCTGGGGGACCATGTGACGCCCAGGTGATGTCAGCGCCCTCCAGCGCGTTTCTCAGCCAGGTCCGGGCTGGGAGTATAAGTGCAGCCTAGCAGCCTGCAATAAACTAGTCTGCTCATTGAACTCAACCCGTCTTGTGTGTGTTATTGCAGGAGCAGAGTAGCTGCCGCTACACTTCATATGTTAGCCCTTGCATTCCAGGAATCATCCTGGTAAATCTTCTCTGTACTTTCTCCAACACTATCACATCCTTTCAAGGATAGGGGGCTCAAAACTGCACACAATTACTCCAAATGAGGTCTCATCAGTGCCCCACTGAGCTTCATCAACACCTCTTTACTCTTATACACGACTCCTCTTGAAACAAATGTCAACATAGCATTTGCTTTCTTTAATGCCGATCCAACCTGGTGGTTAACCTTTAGGTTTTCCTGAATGAGGACCCCCAGGTCCCTTTGCACTCCGAATTTTGAATTTTCTCCCCATCCCAATAATAATCTGCTTTTTTATTTCCTCTTCCAAAATGTACAACCGTACATTTCTCAACATTGTATCTCATCTTCTGTTTCTTTGCCCCTTCTGTTAAACTGTCCACGTCTCCCTGCAACCTTTCCGTTTCTTCAGCACTTCCTACTCCACCACCTATTGTGGTTTCATCTGCAACTTGGCCACAAAATCATTCAAACCATAATCTAAATCACACATGTCAAACTCAGGCCCGCGGGCGAAATTTGGCCCGTGATATAATTATATTTGGCCCGCAAAATCATATCAAATATGTATTAGAGCTGGCCCGCTGGCCGCCGTGCCAGTATAGCGCATGCACAGCTAATACTACAAATCCCAGAATGCTTTGAAAATGTGTTGGCGCCGGCCCATCAGCCCGCTAATCGCCCCCACCTCCTCTCTTTACTTTCATTTGCACCTGCGACCTGTCACCTAACTCACATGTAATAAACTCCTTACGAAAAATGACCAAACCAAAGACAGAAAACAGGAACTTTCAAGACAGGTGGGAGACAGACTATATGTTCCTCATTTTAAAAGACAAACCTGTTTGTCATTGAAGCAAGTTGTTATTTTGACTTGTTGGCTTGTGAAAAAAAATACATTTAAAAGGAGCTTAAAGGCTATAGAGAAATATTATTTATTGAATATTTTATTTCTCATTTGTTAATGCTTCTTCTGGAAAGAGTTTAACCAAAACTATTATTAAACATTTATTTTAATAAGAAAAAGTTTAACATTACATATGTTGAAGAAGAGAAAACATGCAGATGTTGTTGAAAATTTTCAATAAATATTTAGTTTGGCCCACGACTTAGTCCAAGTTTTTAATTTTGGCCCTCTGTGAATTTGAGTTTGATACCCCTGCAGAACATCACTAGTAACCGGCAATCAACCAGAACAAGATCCCTTTATTCCCACCCTTTGCTTCCTGTCTATCAGCCAATGTTCCACCCAATCTAATATCTGTCCTGTAATTCGATGGGCTCTCATCTTATTGAGGAGCCTCTTATGCAATATCTTATCGAAAGCCTTTTGAAAATCCAAATGTACAACATCCACAGCCTCTCCCTTGTCCATCCTATTTGAGATTACCTCAAAAAATTCAATAGGTTGATTTGGCAGGATCTTCCCAGCATGAATTCACGTTGATTTGGACCTATCAGGCCATGCACCTCGAGATATTTCATAACCTCGTCCTTGAGGATCGACTCCAATAACTTTCCAACTACCAACGTTGGACTAATAGACGCATAATTATTTTTGCCTCCCTCCTTTCTTAAACAGTGGAACTACATTTGCAACCTTCCAATCCTCCACAACCATCCAAGGGTCTATTAATTTCTGGAAAATCCTTTCCAATTCCTCTACAATCTCCAAAGCCACCTCCTTCAGAACCCGTGAGTGCACCTCATCTGGCCCGGGAGACTTAACTATCTTTAGTCCATTCAGTTTACTAAGCACTATCTCTCTAGTAATCTTGACTGTACTTAATTCTATTCCCTGTGTCCTCTGACTATCAGGTATTGTCTATTGTCTTCCTCAGTGAAGACTGACACAAAATACTCATTTAGTTCCACTGTCATCTCTTTGTTACTCATTATAATTTCTCCAGCATCATTTTCAATTGGTCCTCTATCTACCTGTGTCTCTCTTCTACTCTTCATATATTAAAAAACTTAGTATCCTTTTGTATGTTATTTGTCAACTTCCTTTCATCATTCATCTTTTCTGAATGAACTTATCTCTTACTGTAAGTTTTTAAAAGTTTCCCAGTCCTGTTTTTCCACTCATTTTTGCTTCCTTGTCTGCCCTCCATTTTGCTTTGATTTTAGCCATAACCTCTCTTGTTGGCCACATTTGTGCCATTTTTCCATTCGTAATTTTTTCTTCTTGGAATATATCTATCCTGCACTTTTTTTCTTGTAGAAATATTCTCCAATTCTGCTCTGCCATCCCTCCATTGAGCTGACTTTTCCAGTCAACTTGGGCCAGTTCCTTTCTCATCCCACTGTAATTTCCTTTGTTCCATGAAATGTTAACACACCTGATACCAGCTTTTCCTTTTCAAATGTGAAACAAAACTCAATCATATTATAATCACTACTTCCTAAGGTCTCCATTATCTTTTAATTCACAAATATCCAGTTCATTACACATCACCCAATCCTTTTACCCATGCCATTTCTTAACTCAACTCATAAGGATTCAACCACTTCTGGCCCTATGTCTCTTCTTTCTAGTGATTTAATATAATTGCTTCCCATCAGGGCCATGCCACCTCCTCAACCTACCTGCCTATCTTTCCTCTACACTGTGTACCCTTGGACATTCAGCTCCCATTCACATCCATCATTAAACCATGTCTCAGTGATAGCCACAATGGCCACGTTTCTTTTAATCTGTAGCTTTACACAAGACCATCTACTTTATTACTAACGCTCCATGCATTTACCCTGAGACCAGTATCTGTTATCGATTTTGCAGCAAATTATCCCGTCTTTTCACCTCCATATTATCATCTTTGATGCACATTATTTTTGACCTTTTTCTATTTTCCTCTTTCTCGACCCTAACATCCTGGTTCCCTTCTCCCATAATCTCTGCCTTCACATTCTGATTCCTACCGCCCTGCCAAACTAGTTTAAACCCTGCCCAACAGCTCTAGCAAACCTAAGCACCAGGATACTGGTCCCCATCCAGTTCAGGTGCAGCCAGTCCTTTTTGTACAGATCAGACCTTCCCCAGAAGAAGCCCTAATAATCCAAAAATGTGAACCCCTGCCCCTTGTACCAGCCACTCATTCAGCTCCCACAACTTCCTGTTCCTACTCTCTCTGGAATGTGGCACAGGCAGCAATCCTGAAATCACCACCCTCGATATTTTAACTTTCCTAACTCCCTATATTCACTCTTCAAGATTCATCCCTACTCCTATCCATGTCATTGCTCCCCATGTGGACCACAACATCTGGCTGCTCTCCCTCCCCCTCCCCTCCCCCTCCCCCTCCAGAATGCTATGAACTCGATCAGAGGCGTCCCTGACCCTGGCAGGCAACATACCATCTGGGAGCCTTGATCTCATTTGGAGAACCCCTATTCACTTGTCTAACCAACGAGCCCCCAATTACTATAGCTATCCTCTTCTCCACCCTTCCCATCTGAGCTGGGGGGGCGAGGGTGGGCACAGCCTCTGTGCTGGAGACGTGACCACCTCGACTTGTCCTTGGTAGGTCATCCCCACCAGCAGTATCTAAAACTATAAACCTATTTGCTAGGACGCTCTAATCAGAGCGACCCACCGTCGCCAGGAGTGGGTGTTACCACTGGAGCCATCAATCAACTGAATGGCTCACGAGACTGTCTTGTACCTTAAAGTCAAGCTTGTGTAAATTGCTATAAATAGGTCACTCCATTTTTGTAAGAAAGGGAAGAGAGTTCGGGTGTGGTTTGGTGAAAATGTATCTGTTGTTATTTCTCTTGGTAAACTCAAAGTGGGAGTTAGATTCCTCAGCTCTGTGTGCAGCCCAATTATCTTGGGCACCGTTACAACATATTTTGGTGACGAGGCTGAAGAAAAATGCCAGTAACAATGGAACAGCTCAAGGCTGTCCTCAAACCACGTCAGGAGAGCGTTAAACGGATACAAGCGAAGCTAATGGACCAGCTGGCAACAGAACTGTCCATTGGAGCTTCAATCATTGAGGAAGGTGAGCCCTTCAGTTACACAAATTCTGCAGATGCAGTAATGAACTCCATCACTGAGTTTAACTCCAAGTCATGCACTTTGGAAACTTGGTCCTAGAAGTCTGAAGCCTTGTTTTCAGTCGGCGTTTCCAAGTTCAGTGAGGCGTGGAAGATTAGGCTATTGTTGAGGAAGTTAGGCACTCAAATCAAGAACACAAGTACTGCACAAGCTTTATTCTGCCAAGCTTCCTCGGGAGCTCAGCTTCAGGGAAACACAATGTAATGGTATAAATATTTGGTGGACTAACATCACTGTTCAACATTTGGCATCATTGTTTAAAAATGCCTAAGAGAGATACCGAAGATTTTGTGGTGTACAGGAGTATGGTGAATCAACAGTGCGAGTATTTTAAACTCCCTACCCTGGACTGAAGACCAGTTCAAGTGTCTGGTCTATGTGGCGGGAATGCAGTCGCACTAAGATGCAGACCTCAGAATGCAGCTGCTGGTGAAGATTGAGTCTGAAGGGTCTGACGTTACCCTTCAAAAATGAACCACTAAATACATGACACCAAAATGGTGGAAACGGCGCACCCATCTTGAAGCGGTGTCCAGAGTGTCAAGTCAGCAGACCCCGCTAGACCAAATAAAAGTGTGACCCACCCAGCCAAACCACCCAGCGCTTGTTGGAACTGCAGTTATGCCCTACGCCCATAATTGTCCTTACAATCGGCAGCACTGCAGTCAATGCAAGCATCGGGGGCATAAAGCAGTAGATCTGGCAGATGGAAAACAAAAGTGAAACCAATCAAAGGGACTTTCAAGGTGGCAAACACCAAATGCAGGAAGTATGTGAATGTGCATGTTAACAACATCCCAGTGAGGCTTCAAATTGAGACAGGGTCTGACATTACCTTAATATCAAAGAAAATGTGGAAACTGATTGGTTAATCAGAGGTGACTCCAATGAAAAAACTTCTGGGGTTCCTGGACTTTCTAGACAGAGTTAACTGTTCCATCAGCTTAAACGGCACAGAAGGAAATGGACCATGTTATCTGGTGAAATGTCCTAAATTCGATCTCATGGGCCTCAACTGGATCAAAAGTTTGAACCTACTGGACTGTCCACTTAAAACTTGGTGTGGCACATACCCCAACAGCGGCAAATACCCCACAAGAGTTGCTGGTACAGTTAAAGCAATGCCATGCAACGGTATTTTCCGAAGGCCTCAGACGATGCGTAAGAATTGGAATGGCTGCAGCATGAAGGAGGAATTGAACAGGTCAACTCATCATGGGCTGCACCTATCATGGTGGGGAAGAAACAGAGGGCTGATTTCTCAACTGGTCTGAATGCTGCATTGGACACCCATCAAGACCCACTCGCATTGCCTGATGAACTCTTCGCTAAGCTGAATGGTGGCAAATGCTTTGCGAAGATCGACTTAGCAGAGGCGTATCTACAGGTAGTGGTTGATGCCACTGCATCAACACGCATCGAGGACTGTTCAGATATGGAGTGAAGACTGCTCCAGCTATCTTTCAACAGATCCTAGTCACAATGCTGAACGATGTTCCGGGAGTTGCAGGGCACCTAGATGATATCCTGGTCATTGGAGCACACACTCAAGATTGCGTTTTGTCCCACATCAAAGACAATGGTTTTCCAGTGCATCCAGAAAAATGCACATTTGTCATGAAGTCAGTGAAATATCTGGGTTTCATCATTGACGAACATGGATGGTGGCCAGATCCACAAAACACAGATGCTATCAGGCACATGCCTGCACCCACAGATGTGACCATGCTACATTCATCCTTGGGGCTTATTAGTTATTACAGTTCATTTCTGCCAGAGTTGCATAAACTCCGTGATCCACTCAACTAAGGGGAGCAAATGGAGTTGGACTTCAAAATGTCAAGAGTTGTTTAATCACATTAAGACAAGGCTAAATTTGAACCTTCTTTTGACGCACTACGATCCAAACTGGGAGATAGTCGTAGCTTCAGATGCATCACAGTCTGGGGTGGGTGCAGTGTGACAGAGTATATAGATATGTTTTGGGGAGATAAATTGGGAAAGGTTTGTTAGAGTAGGTCACATACAAACACTTTAAAACAGATCTTATTTGAAGTACTGGAGCTCTGCCCCATGCTAGACATGTCGGCTCCACAGCATTTGCAAGAGCTTTGAAGTGTGCTCAGGAGACTTCACTAATGGCAAGATGAAAGAGCATGATGGAGCCACTGCTTTCTGGAGGAGAGTTTGCTGTTGTAAGAGGGTCGTGGTTTTGCAAGCAGAGAGTCAAATAGGCTTTCTCTCAGTGTGTGTGTGTGTATGAGAGAGAGAGATACAGAGATTACTTGACAGTGTTACAACCAGCAGAAGTAGCTGGGACTGGAACAGGACAAGCTGGCAAGCCCGTTTGGAAGACGGCCTGGTCAAAGCCCTTGTGGTTCATGCAAGAGGAGAGGACTGGCTGTCTAATGTTTCACTTGGAATAAGTGAAACAAAAAGGAACTCGGTGACCTGAAAGGAAGAGGTTATCATCTGGAGAACCCTGAAGGGGCAAGTTTCGCCAGCAAGACAATGAAGTGGCTGATTAAAAAGGAATCAGTTGTGGATGTCCTGGAACAACAAATCTCTCTCTGAAAACTGACAAGAACCTTCCTGAGTGGTAACCATTTACCTTTCAAGCACCAAAGCCTGGTGAAATTTTATAAATGTTAAATTCTGTGCACAGTATAAGAATTGCTTGCAATTAGTGAACTTGGAGGAGTGAGAAGTGAGATTGGACTGTGAATCAAAGGACTTTCCTAAACTTACACACACATTACACACACACGTGCGCTTAGAATTAGAAGGGAGTTAAGTTAGATTAAGTAAGTCAATAGTGATAAGTTAAAGTGTGATTCTGTTTTCATGTTTAAAGATAATTAAAAGCAACTTTTGTTTAAGTAACCTTTTGTCTTGGTGAATATCTATTACTGCTGGTTTATGGGTCCTCTGGGATCATAACAGCAGTCATTTCTCACATATTCCCAGATGGGAATCACAAGGCCCGAGCACATGCAGCATGTTCTCTAACAGCAGGAGCGCCTAACTATGGACAAATTGAAAAGAAGACTCCAGTGATTGTTCTTTGTGGTGAAGAAATTCCATAAAATGCACTATGGGCAGGAATTCACTCTTCTGACAGATCACAAACTGCTATTAGCAGCATTTGGTTCAAAGAAAGGAATTCCAATTTAGATGCCAAACCGACTGGGCATGACTTGGGTATGACTTAAAAATTAAGTCGACTTCTAGTATCGGACAAGCTGATGCATCAACACAACTCATTAGTGAACAGGTAACAGAGCCGGAAGATATTCTTGTCGTGGAATTCTCTGTAGAGGCAGAGATCAACCAGGTATTCAAAGATGTTATTAACTCACTGCCAGTTACTGCAGAAAGAGTCAGACAAGCAACGAGCAAATATGACATTCTTCAAGAGATAATGCATTACCATCGTACAGGGTGGCCAAAAACTTGTCCAAGAACAGAAATTCAACCATTTTTTAAAGGACCAGAATCATTAACAATCTCTAATGGCTGTCTTTTGTTTGCAGAAAGGGTTGTGATACCACAAACTCTGCAATCAGCAAACCTAAAATAGTTTCACAGGGGTCATCCTGGAACAAATCAAGGGAAAGCACTTGCACAAAGCTATGTTTATTGGCCTCTGATGGATGACCAGATTGAACAACTAACAAGGCCATGTATCTGATGGTGCCTCGGCTGCGAAATTCCCTGTCAAGACAGATTTACATTCCTGACCACAACCAAGTGGGCCATAGAATCGTCTTTATATAGATCATGCAGGACCAATTAGTGGGAACTACTATCTAATAGTAGTGGACACATACTCCAAATGGCCAGAGATCATCAAAATAGCCCGACCAACTGCATCGGCTACAATTATGGAACTCAAGTCCATGTTCAATCGTTTTGGTTCTCTGCAACATTAGTTTCAGACAAGGGACACAATTCACTGCAGCTGACTTCAATTTATTCTGCAAACAATATGTCATCACTCGTATTCACTTGACACCATACCATCCACAGTCCAATGGTCAGGCAGAACGGTTTGTGGATACGTTCACATGGGCTCTACACAAAGCCAAGGGGGAGGGTCCAACAGAGGAGATCCTGCAGACATACTTGTTAAATTACAGGATCACTCCAAACCCACAAAGTCCTGGTGGCACTTCTCCCACTGAAAACATCTTCAGTAGGAAAAATTAGAGCACCATTTGATATTATTTTCCCACAAAAGTCAGGACCTGGATGCAGAGATTTGGATATGGAAAGACAGTTCAACCACCAGCCTGGATCAAAACAAAGAACGTTTTGGGATGGACAACGTGCTGGTGCGAGACGACAGGGTTACGTCAGATGAGTGGCAGCTGGGGAGAATCCTGAGGAAGGTCAGGGAGATTCTCTCCATCATGTGCAGATTGGACCGGACAGGCGGATTAGAGTTGTCAACCAGTTCCCACCAACCGAAACACCTGAGAAACTCAGCTTGGATGCTCTGTTGGAGATTTTTGATCTGCAGAAACCAGTGACCAACCAAGCACAACCATCACAAGGAAACGAGATTTCACCCGCTGCACCACAGGAACCTGTATGAATTTCACAAAGAGTTCGGAAAAAAGTAAAGCCTTTCCACGTGGGCCCAAGTCTCCACTCGTAGGAGTAAAACAACACAAAAGGGGGAGGTGCTAGAACACCCTAATCAGAGCGACCCATCATCGCCTGGAGTAGGTGTCACCACTGGAGCCATCAATCAACTGAATGGCTCACGAGACTGTCTTGTGCCTTAAAGTCAAGCTTGTGTAAATTTCTATAAATGTTCACTCCATTTTTGTAAGAAAGGGAAGTAAAGAGTGTTCGGGTGTGGTTTGGTGAAAGTCTGTGCCTGTCGTTAATTCTCTGAGTAAACTCTAAGTGGGGGTTAGTTTCCTCATCTCCACGTGCAGCCCAAACATGTTGGGCACTGTTACAACACTATTATTGGTGGGAAGAGCCTCAGGGGTACTCTGCACTATCTGACTCTTCCCCTTCCCTCTCCCAACAGTCACCCAGCTACCGGCCTCCAGAATTTAGGGGGGGACTGTCTCCCTGAAAAACTCCTGTCTACAATTGCCTCTGTCTGCCTCTCTCAAGAACCGCAGTTCATCCTGCTCCAGTTACCTAACTCGTGTTGTAAGGGGCTGTCACTGAATGCATCTTCTGCAGGTGTAGTCATCTGGGACAACTGCATTGTTCCCGATTTCCCACATCCCACAACAAGAGCAAACCACTGCCTAGCTGACTCCATTATGTAAACTTGATTTAACTACCGCTCTGCTAGTAAGCTAGCCTCTTGAGCCAAAGCCTCAAGCTTCACTAGGCCACTCACATACTGGGCCACTCCTTCACCAACCCCTCCTTTTATTGGTCCCTGCCAATGAACCCAATTACCCAATTAATCAACATTTAACACAAATCCAAACTCAGCTTAAGCCCTTGCCCTCCGTGCCCTTTTTAAACTGTTCTCCCATCACTCATTACTCGCCAAGTACTCGTAGCACCTCCAACTCTGACCGCAAATGACTTTGTTGGGATCTACATTGGCTGATGCAAGTTACTCTTTGATGTGGATTAATGGCAAAATAGGTTGAACCCCAGGACGACAGCCAAAGAGAAAGAGGGATTGCTCTGCTGGCGATCAACATGGCCTCATTCTGTGTTGCCTTAAGATAAAGCTGGTGCATAAACTGCCACTTTAAAAGGTTACGGTGGTTAGTGCTGCTGCTGGCACCACGTTCTTACAGGACCAGCGACTCGGATTCGAACATGGTGCTGGCTGTAAGGGGTTTGTACATTCTCCCCGTGTCCTGTGTGGGTTTTCCTAGGGGTTCCAGCTTCCTCTCACCCTTCAAAATGTACAGGATTGGCAGGTTAATTAGGGATGGTTAGGTGGTTTCAATGGCCAGAAACAGCTTCAACCTGCTGTATTGTTAACATTTAAAAATGATTTTAAAAAATACAGCATTTGCAGGATTTAAACGTGAACAAATAAAAAACCTGTACACAGGAATCTGCAGATCCACGAAAAGATTCTATACTAGATTACTGGAAGGATGTTGCAGGGACAGCATCGTAGGATATACTGATAAATAGTCCCGAACTCATGGGGAAACATGTCGTGTGTTGTTCAAATAGCAATAACAAGGTGACACCTAAAACCGGCAGAATGAAAGTCACCTCCTCCAGGAACAACAGGAGAGCTCTGGGTGCAGCAACGAGACCATCAGGCCTGCACATACGCATGAGATCAAGTAACCATTCCCCAAAAAATTGTAAGCAATTAAAAGTGGAAATGAAAATATACATACCATTACTAGCAAGTAGAAATAAATCTTTTAAAGTGCTTACTTCTGCAACGATAAAAACAGTAAAGCTCAGTGTAAGGACACAAAATACACACATCAGAAACAGAGAATCCAAATAAAATAATGATCCCTGTTAATTATGGTCGGGCCCACATGCATTAACCAGATCAGTTTCTGCTTGATTTAATGCCATTTCTAAAATGCTTCCTTGTATAATTTTCTTTAAAAAAATAATTGAAAGTAATAACATGAGGTACAAATAAAGTGAGAGGGTATATGTGATCTAACAAGGAAGCTCAAATAATCATTTAACCCCCTTTAAAGATAACTATTTCAGGTATTTATTTTCCATAAATAAGATGACATGGGCGATCCTTCATTTCTCCCTGCAATGCAACATTAACCACACATCAATCAGCACTAATTACAAACAAATTCCACAATATAAAGGAGCCGAGTTTACATTAGAAGGCCATCATTAATCTAGTTATTCATACTGTAAGCTACGTGGCTCTGTCCAGTTTGTCAGCTCAGATTTCACGATTATAACTCCTCCTCAAAGACTCGAGTTACATAGACGCATGAACACTGATCAAGTAAGCCTTTGGTTTAATCATTTAAAAGATACCAATGAGTCATTTATAGTTTGGTTTATCAAAGGCATATGGTTTCAGAGAAGTGACCGAATGCACAAATGATGATTAATCCAGATAGGATCCTGTACTGAGGGCACAGACCTACAGGAATGGATGAGACCACTCAATAATGCAGGTCTAACACTTTACCTGCAGATCAGATAGCACAAGGGTGAGCTTAAAGGATCCCTGGAGTTAACAGGCTCCGGAGCAGCTGCAATCTCTAGTTCAAAGTGCACAATCAGCAGGAATAATAAACTGACAGGCGATGTGAGCTGTGGCACCACAATAACAATTGGAAAGGGACATGCTACTGAACTGAATTCAGTTGGATGTTTGCACACTTTAACCGCATTAACCACATTCCACTTTCTATTTCCAGGCACAATTTCTTTAAATTAAGAGTTTCAGAAACAGGAGGCTCAAGGTAAGTTTTTTTTACAGAGGGGTGGGTGCCTGGAATGCACTGCCAAGCAAGGGTGGTGGTGGAGGCTGGGGCAATGGGATATTTAAAAGATTCTAAGATAAGAACATGGCTGTAGGAAAATTGGAGAGTCTGGGTTGTGAGGGATTTTTGTGGAATAGGTCAGAACAGGTCAGCACAACACTGTGGGCTGAAGTGCCTGCGCTGTATGCTCCATGTTCTCAATACGCATTGATTTGTTATGGCAATTTGAAATGGTGTGTGAAATTAAATTTGAATATACCATAGAGAGTTTGACATTCTAAATTGAATCTTTCACTACAGTGGAGACAAAGCAATGCATTCAAACCATAACAGATCTGCTGTACCTGACGTCACATTGTGCAATGCTCTGTCTATCCTGGGTAATACACAAGGAACTGATCATACTATGGAATAACGAAAACAACGCATAATCAACATTTTGACGTTAAATGGTAGTGGACAATCTAGGACCATTAATTGTTGGCAGAATCACAGACGGCAAATGGGAAGTGTACAGGAGGGAGGAAGATCAGCTGGTTGAGTGGTGCCACAACAACAATCTTGCACTCAATGTTAGCTAAACTAAACCACTGATTGTGAACTTCAGGAGAGGGAAATCAAGAGAACACAAAAAACCAGTCCTCATCGAGGGGTCAGCAGCAGAAGAGGTTAAAAACTTCAAATTCCCAAGTGTCAACATCTCTGACGATCTATCCTGGAGCCTCCATGTCAATGCAATCCCAAAGGCAGCTCACCAGCAGCTATACTTGGATGATTAGTCCCTTGTGTATTACCCAGGATAGACAGAGCATTGCACAATGTGACGTCAGGTTCAGCAGATCTGTTATGATTTGAATGCATTGCTTTGTCTCCACTGTAGTGAACGATTCAATTTAGAATGTCAAACTCTCTATGGTATATTCAAATTTAGTTTCACACACCATTTCAAATTGCCATAACAAATCAATGCGTATTGAGAACATGGAGCATACAGCGCAGGCACTTCAGCCCACAATGTTGTGCTGACCTGTTCTGACCTATTCCACAAAAATCCCTCACAACCCAGACTCTCCAATTTTCCTACAGCCATGTGCTTATCTTAGAATCTTTTAAATATCCCATTGCCCCAGCCTCCACCACCACCCTTGCTTGGCAATGCATTCCAGGCACCCATCCCTCTGTTAAAAAAAACTTACCTTGAGCCTCCTGTTTCTGAAACTCTTAATTTAAAGAAATTGTGCCTGGAAACAGAAAGTGGAATGTGGTTAATGCGGTTAAAGTGTGCAAACATCCAATTGAATTCAGTTCAGTAGCATGTCCCTTTCCAGTTATTATTGTGAAGTCTTTGAGATTTGCTGTCACCAAAGACTCTTGCAAATTTCTACAGTGTACCGTGGAGACCATTCAGACTGGTTGCATCACTATCTGGTATGAAGAGGACAGGACAGGACTACAGAGGGTTGTGAACTTGGCCAACTCCCTGTAGCACAGCTTCTTCCCCTGTTCTGAATGGACAGTGAGCCACAGACACTTCCTCTTCTTTTGCACTGATTTATTTATTTTTAGAAGTGTAATTTATCGCAATATTTGCACCTGGAATGGTGCTGCAAAGCAACAAATTTCGTGACACATGTCCATGACAATAAATTCTGATCCTACAAAGTAACTCACGTAGGATGCAGAAAGTAAATTTTGGATTATCCAGTGATTGCATTTACACAGATTGAGAGTAATGGTAAATCCACTTTAAAATGTCTTCTACAAGGTGACACAAAATCAATTAGGAAATTGAGGAAAAAAGTGAACTGTAGTTGTTTCAGATGTTAAACAGCAGCAGATGGCAAGAATACGAGCTCGTATTGCTGGTCAGGACAAAGGGTGAGTGTACATGTGTGTACAAAATCAGGCTTCTCCAGAAGTCTGTGTTCACTGACATTGAAGGGAACACATTTGTAGGTTCTGGGTGAAACAAGACCATCTCATTGATCAGAAATAACAAAAGCTTCCATGTGACCCAAGAACAGGTGGTATTGTGATCATTTTAGGTGGCATTGTAAGGAAGAGAAATGGCACAATGGAACTGCAGCATCTAACCCCGTCCCAGTCTTCCGTGAGAAGGAAGTTAAAGTGTTTCATTGAAAATTTTATTTTCTAACCTTGTCTATGAGGTTTGTTGTTGCAAGAGTCTCTTGTGAAAATATTGATGATGGTGCTTTGCCACAATAAAGGTCCTTACCATATCTTCAATGGTAAATATACCCCTATATCAAATGATGTCACGGCAACTAACACAAGGTGTTAAAATTAGATATATCTCAGGAATATCCAACAGTGTAAGAAATAGTTCGAGTTGCACGTTACCCGTAAGGTCTCTCTCCCTGAACTTTATCATTGGGAATATCATGGTGTCAGCGAGTTGCTTCGCCAGCTCTGAATGGAGAGAATTTAACTGCAAAGAAAATTATGATTTTATTAGTTGCACCCGTTGCCATTTTATATTGAACTTACCACTCAAATTACATAAATAACATAAAACCTACAACACCGATACTGGATCTTGGCCCAAATGATCACAACCAGCTGAGTGAAGACACGCAGCATGGGCCAGGCCATTCAGTCCATCATATTCCTGCTGACTGGTGGGTACCTGCCGGCATTAATCCATCTTCCACAACTGTAGCTTTCCCTGCCTGGGCATTTCAACTGCTTTTTCTAAACACTTCTTAAAACTTCCACTGCTCTCTCCGACAGTGTCCCAGGTAATCCCCACTCTTTACATGAGGAAACACCTCAGACTCCCTTTGATTTCTGACCCCAAATGTGTGTCCTTCAATTTCATCCCTGAATCCTAAAACACTGAAACGAGCTCCCTTGGCACAGACATGAGGAAAATGTACAAACTCTTCATACAGACAGTGCCGAATTGCTGGTGCTGTGCCGTGCCACCCCACAAACATTAAAATAAATAAATAATACTGTTAATAAATAGTCGAGCCTCAGAGAATTTGTATAGGCAGTCCAGCAGTTATTTAGCAGTCTCACTGCCTGTGGAGAGAACCTGGTTGTCAGCCTAGTGGTGCTAGCTCTGATATTCCTCTAGTATCTCTTTCCTGTGTGCAAGGTGTAGGGGGCCTTGACGATTTTTCAAACCCCCTTTAGACAACAATCCCAATAAATCACGTCGATTGGAGGCGGAGGGGTGGGGGGGAGACTCCAGTGATCTTCATTGCCTCTTTTATGGTCCTCTGATCTGATGCTTTGCAGCAATCACACCCCACACTGTGATGAAGCCGGTCAGGACACGCTCGATAAAGCTCCATTAGAAAGCTGACAGGATGGTGGCCGGTAGCCTTGCCTGCTTCAGTTATCTCAGGAAGGTCAGTCGTTAAGTAATAAAAATGATAAAGACTGACAGTTAAAGTTGGGTACATCTCAAAAATAATTTATTATGATTGCGTTAGCAGCAGCCAAAAAATGCCTTGCAACCACTTGGAAAATGGAAACATCTT